>NC_134827.1:66823699-66880165 GCF_004210375.1 Tachypleus tridentatus | reverse complement strand
TTGACTGTGTTTACCACTCTGTTTTGAGCAAGTTCTAATTCATACTTGCTCATAAATATGCATACGTAATGTTCCAATAACAATTCTAGTGTATAATAAACTAGATGATGGAAATGATGGAAAATGCTTACATAGATTTCTACATGGACAAGCCTGAATTAAACTTACATAAGGTGCCACAGCCTCTAACATAGTCCTCTCGGGTCCTTTTCCAAACATGCTGGGGTGACAGGACCCTTCCAACCTTAAAGGAAACATATTCATTATGATATTTGGCTGGTGGTCTCCATGTCACTGCCAACCAATAGGTTCATGAAATAAATGCAGGAAAAATAAACCAAATAAAATGCAGTTTCTGGTTGTTGTTTTTTTTGTGTGTGTAATAAAAAACCCAAAAAACAGATAGATGGATTTATCAACATTTTTTTATGTGAATTGTATGTACACAATATATTCAGATGTAAACAACAGAAATGTGATAATTTAGTGGCTTGAAAACTATTTTACAGCTTCTGAAGAATATGTGAAAATCTAATTTCAAAAACAGTCAGGAAACAGCATGTCCTTGACTTCTATTTACTGAAACACTTAATCATAATACAATGGTATACACAATTACATTACCTTTACCACAGAACAACTGCCACACAAAACACAAAAGGTTCATTTAATTTTTATGAAGGTTCTTTACATCACTCAATTACGTTTGTTGGTTTCTTTGAGAAGGCTCTGAATCAATAAACTGTTTAATAAAATGAGGAGGCTGCCATGATCCTTGTAATGGCAATGTGATTGGTAAAATGAGGAGCACACTGTGATGCAACTCAATCAGTGGCAGTTATATTGGTTAAGTATCTTTTAGGCCACAAAGGGGTTTGAAAGATAACCATAGGTGGTAAGAAACTTCTGCTATTTTCCATCTAATTTGTGGCCATTTCGTAGAGATTTTAACAAAAAAAATACTGAAGTTCTTTGAATTGCTAATTTGAATGAAATTACAATGTTCACGTGACATATTGTCTAAAGCTGTCAAGAAAGGTGGAGTACAAACAAAAATCCTGTGATCCTATTATGTTGATGTTTATACGCAAAGGGTAAAAAACAAATATAATTTGTAATAGCACAATAAATAGAAAATATGACTCTTTGTTACATTCTAGCCAGCCTTATATTAAGCAAATAATCAAATCATTATAAATTAATATAGTAGTCTTTAAGAAAAATATTTCCATTGTTATATAATTATATATATACATAAATGCACTAAAAATATTAACAAAAACCATATTGTTTAAATTTCAGGATCCTTTCTTCATTTTGTAACTGCTACATTGTAGTAAATGTTATAATAATGTGATCAGAGTAATTTTTTTCTTCCCTGAGTGTAAACAAATCTCTACATGATAGAGAAAATATCTACTGTTTTTAAGTCTGAATAGCTGAATAGCTGTATTGTACAATACAGTACAAACATGAACATACCAACCAAGAACAATCATACTGCTCATTAACTAAACATAAACAGGCCTGTAAATTTAAACTTCATAAAAGTTGTTTTGGTTTTAACAATTCAGCTATTCAGACTTAAAAACAGTAGTTATTTTCTCTATCATGTAGATATTTGTTTACAAATCAGGGAAGAAAAAAATTACTTTGATCACATTATTATAACATTTACTACAACGAACATTTTTCATTATTATGTTTGTTAACAAAAATACAAACAAATTGAAGATAAGGGAAGAACACTGATGTCAAAAGAATATGCATGCTCATTCATCTTGATTTTTCTTTAAATCTACATTTTTCATGTTGTGATTGTTGTTTGTCTTGCATCTGGAGCAATTTGTTTCATTTACCAGCAGTAATCATCCTGCTGATGTTTCATATTCCCTGATACCTTCTCTCTCTCTCCATTTTCCTGATATGTTGATAAAACCTTTCCATATGTTTAAGGTTGAAAACAATTTGCCATCACTTCTACTGGCATCAGGGTCAGAATCAGATGGTATGAAGAATATTTGGTGGAATAAGTACAGGAACATCAGACTCATGAGCAGCAGATCTTATGGCAGATTGCAGGTTTGGATAAGAAATTTCCTTTTCATTTCTAGTGTTACAACATTACATATTACATGAGCAGAAATAGCTGTCACCTTTGTAGTTTCAAGGTTCACAACACTGTTGGAACTCTGAAAAGTTGACTTTTTATTACCTTTTGTCTTCAACACAAATAGTACAAACTTTGTCTGGACCCCATGATTTGTCTTGGTCCCCAAGTTTAATTATATATGCTTTTTTGACAGATTCTGTAATGTGTTGGCTAAGTTATTTTACAACAAATTTACCACAAATAACAGAGTATGTTTACTTCATCTATACAACCTCTTACTGCCATAATGACAAATTACAATGAAAAGAAAAAAAAATAATATCAAAGTGCATGCAAAACAAATATTATTCAGAAATGACACATCACGTGACTTGTTACCCATTTATATGCTAGTGTATTTCTCATTGGTTCTAGAAGAATTGATATGAGTCTCCTATTGAGACTCCTCTAAATAAATCCATTGCCAAATGGTTATCAACATTTTAAGCATAACAAAATGTGACCTGATTCTTTCATGTGATGTTTTGTGAAAAATTTGTACATTAGGAAGAAAAGCAGTTATCACTTTTGGATTCATTGTACAGGAATCACTATAGAACATGTGAACATTTCATGACAATAAAAACCATCATACGCCTGTGTTATTGACAGTTACATTGCTGGCCAGCTAAATAATGCACAACAAAACATGAGAATATCTGAAAAGCAGTGCACTAAAGTGAATACAGAAAATATAACTATCTGCAAAAACATACTTGCTTAAGGCTTTAGCCAAGATGATGATAGCAGTTTCTGGAGGTGGAAGAGAAGAATGCCCTGGAGTGCCATTAACTGTAAGCTTTACATTTAAGGATCCCTTTTCTGTTATTCCAACCCTACATAATCACATAATTAAAAACAAAACTGACATGCATCATGTATTATTGCATAGCTGTTTTTGTACAGTTGTACAATACTGAACACAACAAATGCAGTAACATTTAGGACACACTGAAATAATGTTTCCAGCAGCAGGTTAGTCTTAATTACTTAGTGTAATATATTTTGGCTGCAGATATTAAAATAGGATAGTTTATACTATTTGGGGAATTATTTACAGTACCTATTTTGGAAGAGGATACAGAGTCATTTGAAAAAGTTTAGAAGAGAGGACTAGGACAATATCAGGAATGGGTGAATTATCAGATGAAGATAAGTAGAGATCTCTTACCTTATCATCATCTCAAAAAAAAAAAAAATTTGTAGGTATATTGGAAATTTTCAAAATTATTAGTGGAAATGATAATAAATATATTTGATGTTGAGTTCAAATGGCAGTATAAAAAATTATAAATTTAATATACAAAAGTTGGAGGCAATTTATTTCTCCAATAAGGTAGTAATTTTAGATCAAATTGCCAATTACATTTGTTGAAATTTAACTTTATAGGAGTTTAACAAGAGTTAGTAAATATTTGTGAATCACGGCTGTATTTAGTGATTAGCTTTCTCTTTGTTGAGGAAGATTAATATCTAATATTGCTTTTCTTTATCCCATCACCTCTAACAGTGGAATCACTAAGTTTATACTTGTATATAATATTATGTAGTACTCATTTAACATTAAGATATTACTAACACTTCAACATTTTCACTTAGCAATCATAAGTACACTAAAAACTGTTTATATTCAATCTATAATTTGATTCAGTAGTAAAAAGTATTTACATTGCAACTGGCACATGGACTCCTAAAATGGCTCCACTAATTACCATCATACCTTCATCAAGAACATACTCCAGTTGAACACCACATTTTGCAGGGCTTTTGAAATGTGTGCTGCTCCATTCACACCAGTGACCTACAGATGAGTCACAATATATGAAACTGAAAAGTACAGTTACAGGTAATTCTGCCCCAATCATTTTCAGTACATAAATATAGATACAGATAAAAATATTCATCCATTTCAAATATCACTTAACATGGTGGTTTAGTATAAGTAACGTTCTGAACAAAGCTCATGTTGCACACCTGTCAGTAACTGGATTACATTGCCAAACTACAAATCAACATGTGGTAGTGGTGCCATGACTTCAAACTGTAAAAGTGATGTAGCTTGCATGGATATCCTTTATATTTATTCAATGATATTTTTAATAAAGTACAGTAAAATGCATGATAAATTTTTGCAATTAATTACAAGATGGCCAAGAAAACAAAATATTCATTTTTCCTTGCTTTTTTCAATGAAATGTTATTTATAGGCTTTCTAAAAACAAGAAGAATCCAAGTTATTAACACTTTGTACATCTAGACTTAACATTCAACATGTGTTTTTTATTCAAATATCAATTTTATTAAACTCTTTCAGTGTACAAATTTTCTACCTTTGTGGACACACTAATAATACAAATGCCATAAAATATGAAACTTAAATTTAAGTAAAACATTTTGAATAATTAATATACATCTTTCTACTCAGTTCAGTATTACCCTACTGCTGCAGCTAGAAAAGTTTGATTTGTGTAAACCTTATACATGAACATACACACAGTTACATTTAGAGTTGTATTCAGTAACTTTTATCTTACAAGACTATTTTCTGTCCATTTTTCATGCTCAGAAATAAATAAATTGTAATCTCAGATCTTTAACTCAGAAGATAAATGCAAAATACCTTCATTAGCAAAGGCTGGTTGCTCATCCCTTTTACAAAAGTAATGCAGAGGCATTCAAAAAACCAGAGGTATAAATTAAATAACAATGTATTCTATACAAAGACCCCTACATTGTTTGCTTTGCGTGCACACACGTGTGTTTTTCTCATAGTAAAGCCATATCAGGCTATCTGCTGCATCCACAGAGCAGAATCAAATCCCTGATTTTAGCACTGTAAATCCCAACAGGTGACTTGTTTGCTTTGCATACTATTATGTTACCTAAATAGTCCATCACAATACATAAATACAATCTTATACTTTTATGTACTTCTACACTCCATATACAGTGTACAGAGGTTATAACAACATTGATGTGTATACTTTGGAATTATTACTCTTTAAACATAAAACTTAGCTGCAAGTCACTGAAGGAGTAACAACATGACACACCTCTTCATCATGGCCAAATGCAATATAGAAAGATCTTTTAGGTTGATATCCTTTTTCTAGAAGAAACTCCAAAGCTTCCAAAATTCCCTGTAAGAAAAGTTTCATACTTTTATAAATACAAGTACTGTTCTAAAACAAACATGAATGATGAAATTGAATAGTTTGAAAAGACAAAACAAAAAGTTAATTATTCTTATTTTAAAAAAATCTTCCTTTATAACACCTTAAAAAAAACTGCAAAAGATTATAATTATTTTAGAAAATTCTCCCTTATTGGACAAGAAGATAAACTAGTTTATAAAACATGTCCTTAATCAAACAAGACAACTGCTTTGGCACTGACTGCAGCAACTTCTTAGCATCAGTTTCTTTAACATATATTCAAATAATTCATTTTAATGTCTGTGAAAATAGTAATACTGTTTAGATGTGAAATAACACAATAACGTAATGTTTAGGGACAACAAAGTGCCTGTTGATCCTTCTTGGCTGTCTCATCCTCCAAGTCAAATAAACTATTAAATACAGATTACACTTATAATTCGAATTATGATAACCCACATGCATAATCTTGCAATTATAATTCAAACCCATTCGACATTTATTTGCCCAATTCACTAAATTATCTAAATCCTTTTGTAAAGCAGCAGTATCCTCTTCACAGTCACCAACACCCAAGTCCTTGATATCATCTGCAAATTTAAGTAATTTATTAACCATTTCTTCACCTATGTCATTAACTTAAAATAAAAAGAGCAATGGTCCTAAGAATGAGCTTGGAGGTACACAACATGCAACATTAATCCAGTTTGAATGAACTCTGTTTATAACAATCCTCTGCTTTCTTCCACCAAACCACTCTGCTCTTCAATTAGTTAACTC
This sequence comes from Tachypleus tridentatus, assembly GCF_004210375.1. Classification (NCBI taxonomy): domain Eukaryota; kingdom Metazoa; phylum Arthropoda; class Merostomata; order Xiphosura; family Limulidae; genus Tachypleus; species Tachypleus tridentatus. The sequence goes on along the minus strand of NC_134827.1, from coordinate 66,874,078 downwards.
ATCCCCAAAAAGATTAATTTCTTTAAAAGCCTTTTATGTGGCACTTTGTCAATTACTTTCTGAAAATCCAGATACACCAAATCTACACCCTTACCTTCATCTATATAAGTTGTAACATTTTCAAAGAATGTCAAGAGATTCATAAGGCAAGATTTTCTCTTAATGAAGCCATGTTAACAGTCTGATAAAATTCTAAACTTTGTTAAAAGACTTTGCAAAGTATCTTTTATGAGAATTTCTAAAACTTTTCCCACAACTGATCTATGACTAATAGATCTATAATTACTGGGACAGCTTCTGTTATGTCCTTTGAAGACAGGAGTAACATCGGTTAATTTGCAATCTGTTGGTACATAGCCACTATTCAAAACCTTACAAAAAAAAAACTGTGACAAGTGGCTCACATACCCAATCCTTGACCACCTTTATAAAAATATTATCTAGCCCTGGAGCCTTACCATTCTTTAAACTCTCCAATTTTATTTTAACATGCTCAGAATTTATGCAATTGTCTTATTCAACTTTGTTTCCATCCATCAATTGCTCAAGAAGTAAAAACTGAAGAAAAAGCAGGATTTAATAACCCAGTCTTTTCATACTCATCAGATACAAGCCTTCCTTTACCATCCCTCAATGGTCCTATCCCCATCTTAACATTTTGTTTATCCCTAATGTACTTAAAAATCCTTACTGTTAATTTTTAAGTTTTTCAGTCAAACGTTTTTTAATACATGTTCTTGAATGTCCTAATTTTCTGTTTGACTAACTTTCTTGATCTTCTGTAATACCAGTCAGTTTACTTGCTTAATTTTTCTAATGCTTTTCTTTAATTGTATTGCTTATACCCTTTGCATGCCAACCTGATTTTATTATTTGCACATACCCTTTTCTTTCTGTAAGGAATATATTTATTTTGAATGTAGAAAAATCTTCTACATTTGCTCAGTGTTTCCAAATAATGCAACTGCCCAATTCACTACAGATAATTCTTGTTGCATCCCTTCAAAATTTGATTTTTTGAAATTTGGAATCAAAATATCATTATTCCTGATATGCAGCAAAAATATTGCACCTAATACAGTGATGATCACTTGTACCTAGGTGTTCCCCAGTTTCCATCTTTAACTGTTTCTCTATTAGAACTTAATAAATCTGAAACAGCATTATTTCTAATAGGTTCATTAACCGATTGAAGAAATCCATCTTGAACAGTTTCCATAAACTTTCTCCTTCATGGTTTGGCTCTAGCATTTCCAAATCATTATGTCTGAAATAAAAAAAAAATACCCATAATCATGACTTCATTAACAAACAAAATCTTAATCTCACTATAAAGTTTTTCACTAATTTCATTAGTTTCATCTGGTGGTCTCTAACAAATTCATACCAAAAGCTTTATCCCTTGATATCTACTAAAAGAAACCCGAATGGGTTCAATCTCCTTGCTATTATCCTTAACATTTCCAATTTCAACAAGATGTAACTCTCACTTTTTATATAAAGCCATTCCTACACCTCCCTTAAATAACACATAACTTGTATTTTGATGAAACTTCTATCATCAAAATCTTCTACATTTAACCATGTTTCAGTTATTCCCATTACATCAAAATTCTTCATTCCTACTAATTCTCTAAAGTCGTCTACTTTATTTCTTATAAGTGACAGTTAATCTTATTCTAATAACTATTTTTATACTGATTTCCTATGCTAAAACATTTCAATATGTTTTATTCAGCTTATCTTTCCCCTCACCAAAATCTAGTCCTAGTTTAAACATTCCATTACAACCAAGTTAATAATCCTTGCAAATATGCCAAACCCTTTCATACTTAATCCAAAATGTTTCCTCCTCCCACCAAAAGATCCCACAATTCCAACCAGCTAACCTGCTAATCCTTACATGCAATTCATTTATATTTATCTAAAGTTGTGTATATTATATACAGATTTACATAAACAAACCTGCAAATCAGTTGTATTTAGAACAAACAGCAAGGAAACAAAGTTTCAATAAGTCCCACCTAAATATGGAGCTGTATTATTAAAAACTTTATAATGTATCCACAATGCAGATTGATTTCTTAACAGGTACAATGACACGTCCATTGGAAAAGAAACAAAAACATAGTCAACTATTTCACAGCCTTATAACATTTATTTCACCTGAAATGAAGTTCACTATTTCACAGCTTAATGCAATTTACTTCACCTGAAAATCAGGCTAAGTATTTCATACATAAAAGCTAGCAGACAAAGCTCTACCTAATGAGTATTATAGTTATATTAGTAACTTGGTGGAATGTAGTTCAACTTTACATTATGGCTGCAAGATTCTCCCTGAAAAATTTAAATCAGTAGCATTAAAATAAACTATAGTACTTACCAAGTATATTAACAGTATTCCCAATTTGTTTCAAATGTGAATTGGGCAAGTGTGGTTAGTCTGTTGTATAACAAATATCATCATAAGTTTAAAAAAAAAAAAAAAGGAAGGCTATTAACAACATGACTTATCTTTGGAATACAAGCTAGCTTATAGTCTCTTCAGAAGTTATTTCCCCAACAAATACACTACTGAAAATACAAGTAAAACAATATCATCACCATCTGACATTCTTACCATTACAATATGTTTAGCATCTGTTGTCCCTCTGCCATATACATAGGTTTTATTGACCACCCTACCATCAAACGGAGGTACTTCCCAGAGACTGGAATCTACAGGAACCACATCCAAATGTCCAGCTAGCAAATATGGTTTCAGTGAAGAATTGGTTCCCTTGACAGTGTACAACAAACTCAGCTCATTGATAACTTCTCTGTTAATATAAGGAGTAGAGTGGATCAGAGGAAAACCTAGAGAAAAATAATTTTTTACTTCCATCAGTTCAAACTTAGGTAATATAAATAGTTTTAATATTTATTCAACCATAAGATTAGCATTTTGAAACTTGAGTAAAAAGGCTAATCCAGCTAGTGAACTATGAACTTTAAAGGATCGTATGTGTGTCTTTATGTATAGAAACTCAAATGGACAAACTTGCTATCACTACATACACAAAAAGAAACCACAGTGATCACTGGCATAACTAGGAAATATTTGTTACTCAGTCATAAATATAAGCACCTCTAAGTTAGAAAAATTTCTACTTTTTTGATAGCAATAAACAATGTCCTATGTACTTTGATTTATTTAGTACATACTATATGGAAGTGTATTACAGCTCTCAAATTATTAAATTTTAAACAAATTTCAAGAGATTTACAGAAACTGAATGACAACCTCAATGAGATGTCTAAGGTCATAGGTCATGGTAAGCATAGTTTAAACCAATTATTTAGTTCAGAGAGAGACAAAGCCCTTACAGAAGTTATTGCTGCTGTAATTCAGAAGTTTAAGAAGGAAATTAATCATTTTCTTAAAAATAAAGGGGGGGTTAAATTATTATTTATTTAACTGGTAGATGTGTAAAGAACAAATGATCTCTTGTCATCTGTATGTTAAGTTAAAATGGCATTTTAACTATTTCAAATTCAACATACTTCATTAAATAAACTATTCCATAGGATGCACCTCTCGGAGATTCTTTTATGCAAATCCAGACATGAGCTTCTAATAATTATATTTTTAATTTAATATTTAATTCACCATTTCCAACTATATCACTCCATTTCAAACCCCCAACTTTGACTGCATGGAAAACAAACAAGTCCTTAGCTCTTCTTAGATCATAAGAATATCAAAATATAAAGAACCTGAAAAGTTTCACTTCTTTCTGTAAAATATAATATATTATTTTGTTTTATTGCAAATTCTGAGTAGTCACTTAAGTAACTTGCTTTCAAAATATTATGAAGATGATGCAAAAGCTTTTACATATTCTAGATATAAAGTTCTGCATTTCATTTTCCTCGCAACTACATATTTTTTTTATTTTTTGTATGATGTAGAATTTATGTACTTGGTGAATGACATTGCACAAAAACTAAACAGTATTCTTTAAATATATGTGTATAAATTTGTGGGTTATTAAAATATTCCTCAATGTACTTTGAAAAGCTAAATTATAAAACTTGAGTTATAAATCTTTTATATCCTGAAAACTTTTGTCAAACAATTATTTTATTACTTTAAAAGACTGTGTAGTTTTAGATGTGATGTCGCCTTCAGTGCTAAACAATTATAGTACATGTGTACAGTATCAAATAGTGTAATATTACAGTTTATAAATTTTCATGCAAGTTAACACTAACTGGTTTAAAAATAAAATAAGTGTACTCATTTCATAAAAATATTAAATCCAGAAATGTCAATCAGTATATGATACACTATATACTATAGTAGTACTAGTAGCTCCCAAATTCTTTTTACTGATGACACCCATGCTCCCACATGGTCTAGTTGTTTGTTAAAAGTTTTTATGTTCTTATTCTTTATTCGGTGAAACAGTAGCAACATACCTAGCAATTTGCTGTGACATATTAATGTGTCGCGATAGTTTGGAAACCGCTGCACTAGAGTTCAGAAGACTTACTTTTCCTTATAAATTCTCCAAATTTCTTCAATTCTTCCCTTTCATACTGTCGCGCAGACCAAGAAATAGTTCTAAATCGAATTGTTTCTGCTAATTTTAATGAAAGTCCTCTTGTCTCACTGATAAAATCAGCATCCATACTTGTACATTTTGAAGGAGTATGCGGTTTTTCAATTAAAACAGCTCTTAAAATAATGGTTCCTAGTGCTATTAAAAATATTAACACTAATGCCAATCCAACAGGTCGTGCACGAAGATGCATTTTAAAATTTGCACTTACACTATTGCTTTCAGAACTATGCTAAATTATCCTTTTTTCGATATAAGCAGGTGCGTCCTACTAAGTTATTACCATTCCTGAAAAAGATTTTTACATAGCGAGATAAAACACTTTCACAGCTACGATCGCACATGACAAAACATGCGCCCCTCTGGTATCAAATGAAGAAAATATTTTTTAATTGGAGCAACAACTTTGAATAGACAGAGAAATAGGTAAGGGAATAACACGTGAATTGCGCATAAATCAATATGAAGTGAAACTTTTTGTTGTATTAAGAGCTTCTCCTCAGTACAAAAAAAAGTGATACAATAGTTTTAAAAACCATGTATGTGCCGGTTATTTTTCCACTTTTTTATTTTATTCTTGAGTTTCCTCAGGTTTTTTAATAACAGAAAAATTTGAGCTCCTGTAGCATAGACCATTATTAAGTCATTGGTGTTACTTTTTTTTTTCTAGCACAAAGCTTTACAGTGGGCTGTCTTCGCTCTATCCGTCACGGGAAATCGAATCCTAGATTTAAGCGTCGTAAATATCTAAACTTTCCATTGATCCACTGGATAGTAACATTCAATGATAAGTAAGTTCAATAATATTGTTATACTTATCTATAATAATAAAAGGCCGTGTTTGTGTGACCGCTATAACTCCAAGAAGAAAGGATCTAGAAACCTGAAATTTTGCAAGCAAACTAAGTGCATCCTAAAAGCATGTAACTGGGTATTGTTACTTATTCGCATGTGTGCAAGCACACAAACACACGTGCGTGTCTGTTTGTGATTTATATTCATAATATAAGGAACCTCTTTTATCTTGGAGAAATAATAATAACCAGATGCACCACTCTCAAGGTCCATTTAGTAGGGATGCAAAATTTCAGGTTTCTAGGTTCTTTCTTCTTGAGACTATGGTGGTCACATGCTTGTAGACATACTTTTATATCATTATAAACTAGAGAAAGAACCAGGCTTAGCTCGGACTATTACGTTGATGTATTCTAGTTGACTATGTCAGTGCGTGCGTTCTGAACCAAGTTTAACACAGGTGTATAACTTACACACTCTTATTGCTAAGCGACATGACATAAAAGTCATTGTTAGAATGCAAAATCGCACTGACTTTTCTGTATATTACAAGTTGTTATACAAGGAACCACTTGTTTTCTATTTGGTTTTTCACTTGCTTACACATACGCGCACCCACACGTGGATAAGTAATAATATCCAGATGCATACCCTCACAGTGCACTTAGTACGGGTGTAAAATTTTAGGCTTCTAGGTTCTTTCCTCTTGGAGCTATGGCAGTCACACAGACACGATGTTTTACTATTATAAATGTCGAATTATATAATTACTATTTGAGGGATTGATGGAAAATGCATTAACTAAGAAATCAGCCCTAAAATTTTACTAATACTTTATAAGAGACTATATTGGGGTAGTTTATGTTATGTTGTCGCATTATTAATCCATCATTCATCATTTTCCCTACCCCTCCCCTGTTCTGAGAATGAAAACTCCATTAAATGAATGAACCTTGTTCCGCAAGATGTAAGGGGGAAAAAAAAAACTTGGATAGAAGATAAAAAAATAATTTGATATTTTTACTTAGACATGTCAATTTCATCTTTGTTATTTTTATCCAAATTATGGTTCTCCATTGTTCTCTATTTCTCAGATCTGAACCAACTATTTTAATTCAAGATTTTACTCTCCATTTCCGTATTTTAACTTCATGAGCCAAATGAGTATTTGCCTATCTTTCGCTCTTCCTTCGATTTTACCCATTACAATCTCTGTCAATCCTCACCTAGATTTAAAAGTACTCATCATTTGTTACCTGTGTATTTCCACAGTTGTCTTTTTCTGTTTCAATGTTCCAATCCATACATCTTCCCTAGTCTCCACTGTGTAGCTGGTCGTCAATATTCGTTTACAACGAGCGAATCCAATTATAGTTTCGTTTCAGCCAACAAATTCTAGGTTTAAACTCTGTATAGAATAAGATATAGTATACACAACATTTAGTTCTTTAATATTTGTTTGACATTTCTTCTGAGAAATTCTTTGAGATCGAAGAATGCTGTTTTTGTCACTCCTATAATTTGTTTTATCTCTTTCTCACAATTTCATAACTACTGATATTCCTTCCTAAATACGTAAACTCCTATACAAGTTCCATTTATTTACCTTTATTTAAATGCATATCCTGGAAACTTTCTTAGATCGTAAAATTCCACTGTTTTAATTTTGTTAAAATTTTTTCTCAATCCATAGTCTCAGTTTACTCACACACACAAACTGTCAAGCAGCCAATGAATTTCTTCAGTTTTATCCAGAATTCTTGTATTGACAGCATACTTAGTATTTCAGATTCTATTTTCATTATCCTCGATCTTTTCTCCACCAGCAAATATACCTTTCATCAACTACTTTGTATACAAATATAATATCAGTGCCAGCACACATCCTCGTCAGAAGTAGAGCTGAAAAGTGAGCGGTGTTTTATTCGTTACGTCATTTTTCTTAGAAAACTAAACTACCTACTTCATCCCTATTAAATATATTCTGCAAAAGGTATCCAACTGTTTTGGAAAACGTTTGAAAAACCGCTTAACATAGAGACGCAAGGTTTGTTACATGTGCAAGTATGCTGTTTAAAGTAATTATTATTTTTACAACATAAAACCACCAAAGCTATACAAATGTATGAATATAGAAGTTGATTCTTCAAGGCTGTTCTCGTATACTTAACCTTAAAAAAAGTGAATATTTAAACTTTTATTAGTGCTAGTCTCCACTACTGCCAATGACAACTTTTGCCATAAGCCAACCACCCTTTAAGAAAAACCCAAACTGTATTAACTGGAACTCAATTTTTTTTTCTTCAAGATCTCAAACTTTCATTTTGTTTTCATTCAAATCCAACACACAGAAATCAGAGGCTATTATTTTATCAATATCTCAGATAATTCTGTAAACTTCAATATCATTTTTGACCACTCTTAATAACAGCAAATGTTTTTAAAGAAATACATGTATGAAGTAACCCTTCTATCTCCAGAATACACCTATTCTGAATACTTTCCTCACACAGTAGTGTAGGAAGAAGTTGCAAAGTAGCTGTGCTTGGCTAGACATGCCAATTTTATAAGGAGAGATTGTAAGTACAAGAAACTGCTTTTAGCAGCTTACGTGCGACCAAACACAGCTCAATCTAGGGTTGTCTGGAAATATAATTTCCCAAAAAATAACAAATTACAACTGCAATAAGAGTCAAATATTTAAATATTTAAATATTAAATATGTGACATAGCCTGGCATGGCCGAGCGCGTAAGGCGTGCGACTCGTAATCCGAGGGTCGTGCCCGCGTCGCGCTAAACATGCTCGCCCTCCCAGCCGTGGGGGTGTATAATTTGACGGTCAATCCCACTATTCGTTGGTAAAAGAGTAGCCCAAGAGTTAGCGGTGGGTGGTGATGACTAGCTGCCTTCCCTCTAGTCTTACACTCCAAAATTAAGGACGGCTAGCACAGATAGCCCTCGAGTAGCTTTGTGCGAAATTCCAAAACAACAACAACAACCTTATGTGACTTGTAACTTCTGTTTAATTATACAGTATAGACTGTACTTATTAACAACAAATTCGAACCTAAACACTATGATGTACAAGTATTTATTAAGACTTGAGCATAGTTATTGCACTTTTGTCTTCATTTTTCCTATTCCTAAATATATCAAATACTTCAATGTGTTCCAGTAAATTACATTGTTTTAAAGCCCTAGTTTATTACTTTTCCTTTTACTAAAATAATTACTTTTTGCTGGTTATTAAAATTATTACATACATATGCCCTAGCAATAAGCAATATAAACTTAGGTAGGTACATAGGTACAACTAGTCTGTAATAAACCTTATGAAAAAAATATGTAACTGGCCTTCTTTCCACCAAATAATTTAAAACAATCAGCCCAAAGAAAAGAAAACATTACAGCTTACAAATACAGTCAAAATTTTGACATATTACAATTTATATTAATTTAAAACATTTTGGACTGTGAATATAATTTATACATACTAAGGTTACATTTACTAAGTGTAAAACTGTTCACATTAGTAGTAATACAGTAACACTAAAACAATTTAGTACATTATGTCAAACCTTTGTTGTTTTTACCTGTGGAAATATCTATATCATACACTGAAATTATCAATTTTTCTCGTGTCATTACACTTGTCTCTGAGAGCAACACAGCTGTATTGATTAGATCCAATAGCAATTTCAAACTCTCAGCCTTCCTCCGAAGCAAAAATTATGTACAAACGCATTAATCCACAAGGTTTTCCACCCCATTACACTTCTCTTCCCCCTTTCAAATTCTAATACAAAACAAGACACTTGTGCATTAATTTAAGTGTATTTATGACCAAATCCTCGATCACTCTGCTACATATTCGTTGAAGATAATATAAAAGAGTGAAAAAAATAATAAAATTATAAAGATTCAGCTATCCACTATCAATTAACTTATTACATCATAATTTAGATTCCTATTATTTATATCTTAATATATCGCCAATAATAATAATAATTCTGTTCACTACAACGTCTAATGTGTCTGTCATATTCAAGTCTTTTATATTTAACATAAACACCTAAATTAAACATTCTTAAACAGACTGCTTATTGACCGTAGAAAGATATAATTATTGAAAATATTTGGTTTGATTTGTTTTGAATTTTGCGCAAAGCTACATAAGGGTTGTCTGCGCTAGCCGTCCTTAATTTAGAAGTGTAACACTAGAGAGAAGGCAGCTAGTCATCACCACCCACCACTAACTCTTGGGCTGCCCTTTTACCAACGAATAGAAAATAAAGCACTAAAGTCAGCTTGTGTGGGTAGGGAACAAAACTTTATCAGAAATATACAGCGTTTCAACAAGCTGATGTCATGTACCTGATGATAATAGTGGGAAAATGTATTTACAGAATGTAAAATTACGACTTGCAAGTTGATTTTTCTACAAAGGAAAATAATGCTTGTTGGAGCTGGGCTCTCTTGCGACAGAATATTAACGGCACAGTTAAAAAGAGATGAACTATTAAAGTTTTGATTTCAGAAAACTATGTAGAGACTACTCAAAACTTGCAAGACAGTTCTTTAATCCTTTCGTTTAGTTTATTTACTATATTGCAACTTGTGTGCCAAAGAATGATTGCACCAGTGGATCGAAACTTCCTACCTATTCTAAAAAATATTACTCACTGTACAAGCCGTATCTTGTAATATGATACAAAACAGTTCTTTTCCCCGATGTTATTTATTATTACCTGTGAAAGATAAAATCTACATCACTCGCAACCCTCGAGCTCAGACACAATATGCTTGAACTTTTAACAAACAGCTCCATGAAGAATATTCACAACTGTAATAAACAGAAAAAATACTAAGATCGTTTAAAGAATGGAGGCCGAATTGTTTCATTGTAGAAACTGACGAGTGTCGGAGATGAATTTTAATGGAGGAGAAGTAAAAGATTATGTGATATAATACAAGAAAAAACAACAACAAAAAACACGTTGTACACACCACTACAGTTTTAAATTGTACTATTTGTTTGACTGATTACAGATAGTTTAACCAGTGGTGGATTTAAAGTTCTGTAAGGCTAGGGATTAATATTTTTTCGTGAGCCATACATCCCATGCAATTTTACATAGACTAAAATTATCAATGGGCCCTGGGACTGAGCCCCCTGCCTAAATACGGCACTGGGTTTGACAACTAGGGTATGCATGCTCTGACATATGAGGATAAAACATACACACGTCTTTTTTAGAAAATAAATATCGTAACATTGGGGTATGAATGTATCCCTACACGGTAGGGATTTCTATTCATACAAAATAGAATATTGTAGTTTTTCTACTCGTATGTTATGGATAAGGTAATAAATCCACCTTCTTATAAACTGGTAAGAAGTGGAGTTCTGATGAGCTGGCAAGTAGCGAGCTTTTTATTAACACGAGTAATAGCTGAGAATTTATTTCAGTGATGACGAGAAACCCACTTGTTGAGAAATTTATATGCAAAAACGGCTCGTTTGGGCTGAGAAAACACTTTACATAGAAGAGCGAACAACGTTTCGACCTTCTATGTAAAGTGTTTTCTCAGCCCAAACGAGCCGTTTTTGCATATAAATGAGAATTTATTTGCTACCTAGTTGTTATGTTATAACGTACGCTATTCTCATTTGGTAAGGTTGAACACTTTTTTTGAGAAGCTAATAAAATTGAGAGTTATTAAGAATAGAAATAATGTCTAACAACTTATGGGTGAAATCAAAGAAAGATATCCATAATTATTAAATCCAGTGCCAACAAAGCTTTCGCTCAGTACCAAAGATTATCAGGCCGGCTGGGATACAATAGATGTACTAGTGGTTTCGGTATTGTTCATATTTTCAGTTATGGTGTGACTCACATTAGTTAATTGAATTGATATGATTATCAATTTTATTTAATTGACTGACAAATCAGATTTTTAAGCTATATATTAAAAGCATAATATTATTAATTGAAATTGGTTTGAACTTTGTACAAAGTTACCTAATGGCTATTCTGAGCTAGCCGTCACTATTTTAGCAGTGGCAGACTAAAGTAGCGTATCTCAGCCGGATTTGTCAGATGACCCAGGTGTCTGGACTTTGGTCGTCACGACCTCATTACCTCTACAAGGGTAAGACTTGATGTATCTTGGCGCAATTCGTCATAATCCATGAAAAAAGGTGATATGTGTACCTCTCAGACATCTGGAAGACTCAAAACAGAGTTGAATCTGTTCCAGGAACACCTCCTGGAAATCTGCTCACAACCCACCGTTTGAAAAACACTTATCTAAGAGCAATAATAATAATTTAACAATATTTTAAACAATCTCTTCTACAAAATCCAACGTGCACCTGTTATTTACAGGGAGATATCAGTTTTCTTTATTTAACATTCTAGTAATAAATACCTATACTCGTAACACTTGAATTATGAAACACAAAATGCTCATAAACTTTATAAAAATTATCAGGTACGTAAACGATTATATATTTGGTCCAATATTATAAATGTTTCAAATTTTTGCAAGGTACCTTTTTTTATTATTAAACAAATTCGGAGGTAATACCTGAATATAAATATTGTTCATTCAGAATTTTTTACTTAGGTTACAAACTAAAAAAATAATCCGTAGTGGGGATTCTGGTGTTTATTGCAAATTCAACAATATACAATACACAAATGAATATTACAACAATAAAACTGTAATAAATCTTTCATAATCAAAACCAAGAGTTTCAGTATATTTGTCTTAATAAAAATGTCTACAAAATTTACCTAGATGATGAAATTCATCCAGGTTTTTTTACAGAAATTAAAATTAAACTGCAACTTATTTAATTATATCAGCCTGTGTGTATGTATTTGCACATACATATTAGCATGACTCTAACAAAACCTAATCAATATTTAAGATTTTAATTAAACAAGAACAGTAAACCAAATACTTAAAATTTTAACACAAATTATAACAACATTCTGAGTCACAGAACATCTATCTAACACCTACTTGAATAATTATATTAACAAATTAATTACAAATTTACAGTCAACAAAAAAAGGGAAAACGTTAAGTAGATCAGTATACTGTTTAGTAGAAAATACATTTTGCACCAGCCCACCTATAGGAAATAAGCACTTATTTTTTTAATAACCAGGAAACCAGCTCTAGCTATATGCTTGAATGATGAAAGCAGCTGAAAGAATAAAGAATGTTTTCGAACTTATGATCATTTATATCATAAGAAGAAAAGCACTCTCTGAATAACAATGTAACACTAAAGCAAAAGAGTACATATGTACAACTGATAGAACAAGTGTTGTGATTGTTTCAATGAAAAAATGTCAAACAAGTTCTTACATGAGAAATTTCAAATCACCATAATTGAATTCTACTATAGAACAACATCTAAGTAAATATAAATACATGTACCCTTGTAATTACATGGCTTTCAAAGATTTTCATTTATTACAACTCATCAGAACATACATAATCTAAGTTTACAAAGCCAACAAATGAGTAAATGGTTCCTTTTGTTTTGAAATTCCGGTTTTTCATGCGCGTACAACAATTTCACAGAAAAGTTGGTAGAGTTTTAACTTTGAAGGGTTGCTACTGCTTGTTTGCAGAGTAGGACAGTGTTTCAGTCTATTCTGATCCCAAGAAGGCCTTGCTATAGAAACCCAAACATTACCCCACTCTAGAAACTGGCAGGAGCAGTCCATAAAAGCCAAAACCTGTACTATGTCTACACTGCTTAAAATACCCTTACAGCAAGAGAAAACCTGCTCATAATATAATTGAATTTGATTAAATTTACAAAAAAAATATTTGCTAAACAAGCTTTCTTCTGATGTGACCCATTACTTACTGAAGTAAGATGCATCGTTGTAAAAAACCTTCTTTGAAACTCTTCAACAACTTATAACTAACACACAGAACAAGTTTATTAAACCTCATTAAAGTTACAATATTTAATGAAATAAAGGAAAGACTAATCCTAGGTATTACATTAATAATCATTTTACAATCTGATAAAGATGCATACAAAGGCATGTCTTTGAAAAGAATTGCAGGATATTCAGGATATGTATGTTCATATAGCCTTGCATTTTCTGTATAGGCTGCAGTAATTTTAAATGTTCAAGTTTCTATGCATGTAACATGGTTCAGATGTCTACAGGAAAACTAGAGTATTCACTATTAACTAATGAGTTGCTTATCTTTCACCAACTATAATCACAACCTACATCCAAGTTGAAAAGATACAGCAGTCTAATAAGTAAAAATGTTTCCTGGTTTATTACCTACATTAAATTTAAATCAGTGTCAAAAATAATAATTTAAATATATCAAATACTATGAACAATAACAACAAAAAAACTCACAATTATTATAAAGATTTTAATGAGAAGTATGCCCTGACCTCCCAGGGGGTCATAGAAATAGTAAAGGTTCCTTTTCTAAAATATAGTGAAAATTATAGTTCCAGAAATTCATAGTTCGCCAATAATAAATGTGAATTTGTATATCCATCTAAACAATTTCCATTACTATATCTGAGATGACAGAGATTCCACTATAGAAATTCTGATAATTTTCTTCATGGAGTCTGAATTTTCCTCTCCAATTGAACAAATTGCAAAATCTTTATATTTTCATGGATAGGTCATTAAACTTTGTTTTGATCTAGTTTGTGCAAAAGTAGACAATAAGAAGCCAGAGAAATGTATTTGAACTTTCAAAAGTTTCACTGGAAGATCTGTGGGTTGCAGCTATAAGTTACACAGAAGAATAAAAATACTGAAAGTTATCATCTAATTTAGTTATTCTAAATAATTGTTGGATGAGAAACGATTATTGTAGGATATCTCTTGAACAATGAACTGAACAAACTACAAGAAACTAAAGAAACTGTATTGTCTACAATATCAATAACAAAAAGACCTAACTTTATCACCTTGAGACAGGAAACTGATATTTGATTTTCCTTTTATACCATTCTAAAATATAGCATCTGTTTCATGACCACCGCAAAAATAACCAGGTTTCCTCAATAATAAAATGTTTTTTTTTGCTTTTTTCTTTTTAAAGGATGAATGAGAGCTATCTTTACCAAGCTGATGAAACAATAAAATAGCTATGTTTAAAACACGTCACTGGTTTTCACTATGTGTCATCTAGGAATGCATCCAATATGAAGCGGCTGCCACCGATACACGACACTAAGTGAATTGCATTGTAAAATTATTATTGCATGGGTGGCAGCTTAGCTATCTGTAACATAGATTTTAAGTTTGGAGTTGTTGCAATCCAGTCCAAGAGCTTTAGGTTTTTCAGTCACAACGACCATCATCCAAGCTGTCACTAATTTCAGTTTGTTCTTTCTGAGATGTTGGAATTTCTTGGACTTGTTGGTAAAAAAGAAGACAAATATGACAAAATATTTTTGTTTTCAATATCTGAACTTTTAAAGTTACATTTCAACATAAAATAAGGGTTTTCTTCAGGAACACTTTTTGTTATATTTTCATATGAATAAATGATGACTTTACATTTCTTTCTAAAGTGAATGGTTTTCACATAAAATAAAAATGCCACATTATCCAAATAATATATCACTTCAACCTCATTTTATCTTAACTGGATAAACTAAACTAATGTAAACTATAACAGTTTACATTCCGTGAAGCATTCTCTTAATTATCAGCTGACAGGCATATTTAGTTTCCATTTATTGTTGTTTTGAAAACTTAGGTACTTAAAACAGATGGAATGCTAAGCTCGTAGTTTTTTAATACAAACCTTTTCAGACAATTCTAAAAATATTAAATTATATTATGAAGTGGATTTTATCTCAGCTGATTGACAACACTAATATTTTACTGTATGTGTGATTACACATGAATATAATGTGCTTCTTATCAGAGATCATTTTTCTGTTAGCATAACATATTGACTTTGGTTAGAAAACTGCCATACCTTACAGAACATACCCATTTAAGGTATCGATAATTAAGGTCATGGTAATGTACAACTCTTAATAACACAAAGTATTATGCCCAAATAACAGAGCTTGACCCACACTATAATATCGTCCATAACTCCCTCTACATTAGCACAACACAATCATGATCAATTTGTTCGTCTTCCTGTCCCTGGATCTTCACTGTAACATTCTCTACAACTCCATGCTGATTATCTTCATGCCTCTAAACCCATGTTCAAGAATCATTTTGATAAAAGATAATACAAGAGTTATATATTTATCATCAAATTCTCAGTATTCTGGAGTTGAAAGAATATTGTAAGTAAAAAAATGGTTGAACATTCTTGAGAATGACATGCACCAGGCCCTTCATGGAGAGTAGACTGCACATACCTCACAGATGGTATCTGTTCACATGGCCAAAGCAAGTACAATAAAGCCACTGTAACATACATGATCCTCTACATTTTTTCCAAAATACCTAACACATTCATGTTTAACATACTACTACAACAGTTTTGGCTGACTTCAATGTATTTTTAGACGTTGGTCTTATGCAAAAGATCAAACCAACTATTTTACAGTAAATTGATGTGTTGTATACACTTCACCACAATTAATCTATCTATCTTATGAGCCTGTTTCTTTATGTTTACAGAGTGTATTTGTACAACACACTGGGTAGGCATCATAGTGTGTTTTTTGATGTCAGTGTACATATGCATAAAGTATATGTATAACTTCTTATATTAAACACATTGCTGTCTTTTATTTATTATTAAAATTTATATCATATAACAATTTGTGTATACTGAGGCTCTGCTCCATGACTATGTACAAAACAGTTCTTTTTCCACATATCTTTTGTACAGTTTGAACAACATATAAAGTTTTTCTTTTATTTTGAGAACATACAAGGGTGTAATCGAAATGTTAAAAAATAACTATTCTGACTTATTCTAAGTTTGCCTGATCATTCATATTATATACATATATATACATTTTTTTCCTTACTGTATATACCATGCATATAGATACACTGTATGTGTAAACTATCTATTAACTGATATGTCATTTGGCAAAACTACATTTTACTGATTGATTAATAAAATATATATACTGAAACGTTTAGAACTTTCCATTAATAATATTGTGACAACATGGCTTTCTGATAAACTCACTTCCATTGGGTTTACTGTAATGGTCAAAAAGTTACCATCCCATGCCATTTCATGGTCATCTCAGCAGTTGCCTTGCAATTGACGATGGGATGCTCGAATTCTAATTACTCCCAGTACAATCATGAACACCAAAAACCCAACACAGATGATAATAATGACAGTGACAGTATGACCTGGAAATAAACATTTTTACTTTATTAGTTTGCAAGTTATACAAAACACCCAATATAGATGATAATACAGGTGACCTCAACTTCAGGTTTAGCCAGGTGGAGGGTGGCTGGAGAAAATATAGGGTAACTAAAGTGCATTTTGGAGTGGCTATAATCCCATACTAATTTGTGTGTTATTTTTTCTTTGTGAAGAAACAAACTCACATGGTTGACAAATATGTTCCACAAGATAATGCTTAAACCTGGATCTATGGTGGTTTTTAGTATGCATTTCATAGGTTCACTATAGTCTTTACAAATGTAAGATATCTTTAGACTATTCAAATATTGCACATTTTAAGCATAAAATTCAATAATATTCTATCTAAGATTATGAGTTTTAGAAGTTTTACTGATTATATCAATCTTTTAAAAACATTCAAGTCTAGATTTATTTCCTTGGTATACTGTTTACAGTAAATATTAGGGAACAAATTGTAATATGTTGACATATTGTTACCTTTAGTTATTACTATTATTATATTTAGTCAATATTAGCCATATAAGTTCCATATATAGTATGACAATCACATTTACAATAGTCTTTAAAATATTACTTTCTTAGTTACATTAACAACTGCTATTGCTTTCCTTTTTGGCTACTATTATTTTCATTGAATTTTCTATTTGCTAGAAGCTTATGTTGTCCCCTTTTTGGATTTTACTCAAGATTTAATGTAATTTATTACTTCCTTTGTGTGTTTGTTACAGGGTTAGTTGAAACAAACATTATATATCACATTATATTTAACATGTTTTCTCTGTATTACACTCAATATTGTTATACTTGCATGCATTATTTAAATTTTGCTTATTTATCATTCTTCATCTTAATAAACATTAGTTTTTGATTGTATTATTGGAAAATTACTGCCCTTGACTGAAACAATTATAGGTTTCTCATATATTGTCATAGACGTTACTTGTGTCAGAAGCTAGAAAATAGGGATAGCTTACCGAGTTTTCTTTCATCAAAAGAAGTGCTAAGGAAAAAGAGAGAAAAACCAGTCATGTTTATACTAAGGTTACTTTTCCAAACAAGTTTATGACAGTAGTTTGTGTTCCCTAAGTAAGGTATATACTATATTAACTTTTAATAACAATATTAATTACAATGCTTAGTATATTGAATGTTATTACATTTTATTTTGAGTCATTCTTTATTATTATATTTTTATTGCAAAATTCTGTTTTGCTTTGTCAGCTTCACATATATTTAGGACTAACCTAAATATCCTAAACTGGCTGAACTTCATGAAATATTAGTAGAATTCTGGTTAACACTATCATTAACAGTGACATTACCCAACTTATGAAAAAATGCATTCTAATTGCTATAAATTAAAACATAAGATAAGCATATTTATTTATCCATGCTTGTTTCCAAATATATTTTTAGTTTCTCTCTAAGTACACAGCTCATTCTGATCAGACTTAATTAAACATATGTCACACAATGTAATCACAGAAAGAGCACTCTCCTAAATCATTTAATCACTAACTTACTGAACACTTCCAACCTCTTTGTCTTATTCCATGAGACTGGCAATGTTCAAGACTCTTTGAGTTTTGCCTAATCAGTCTACAGAACTCAGAAGTTATCTTTGTTCTTATAATGCTACACAAGCAATAAATAAGTTACGAATGAGTTATTAGACAATGGTGATATGTCAACAAACTGATTATGGTTAAAAACTACCAAAATATACATATATATTTTATTAATAGTTAATTGTTGGATTATGTACATGATTAAATAATTCCTCATACTGCTTAAATAAATTGATTACTAGAAGATATGAGGCCACATAAGAAATGGTATACTTTATGGTATGGTGATTAGACAAACAATGAGTGAGTATTCTGTATTGTTCACAAACTTGATTTACTACATGAAACATACGAGTAGAAATGCTACTTACTAGCTGAAGTTCTAGCAACGGCTTCACTGTTTTCTAATAATTTACTTGTGACATATGCTGCTTGCATGGTCATGGTGCTCAGGCTTTCTCTTAAACCTCCTTAAATTGAAGTTGTCTGAGCTGATTCCTCTTACCCTGTTTAAATCTGACCCTAACCCTTACTTTATTCTCACTGTTACTGAGAAAACAAGAAAAAAAAAGATAACACATCTGCATCATCAATTTTGTAACAATCTTAAACACCTCAATCATATGTAATTCTTCTTTTTCAAGAGAAAACAGTTAATAACAGTTCACAGTAAAACTCAATGTCAGAACGACAACTATTTAAATAAAACTATTCATTTAAAGTTTGTACATTTAATGCCACTTTAATGATAAAAAATATTTTAATGAAAAATGCATATGGTCTAAAATTTCTTAAGTAATTTCATAAATTACTTTGTGAACTGCAGTTTGTCTTACTGTTTGGATGTATTCATTGCTAATGAATTGACCGTTCAGACCTGAGCAGACCAGTTTGAAGGCATGGTTGAGATAGTAAGCTGGTTTATGATTCTAATACATTATTTCCCTCAGAAGCATTTCATAGTTATGACTAGAGTATGCACCTGAAGCAGAAATGGAAAGAAATATTTTACAGTTACATGTATCTATAAAGATTTTCTATTATAAAAAAAACATTATTTTATTGGTTACCTTTATAAGAATAATAGTTAAAGCAAACTCTCTTCTTAAATTTCTTTAAAATTACAAAATTCAAATAAACCAGCAGTGCAAGTGCACATATATACACTGTAAAAACTTAGGTTTGACAAGTAATTTATTGTGTTAGTATTTATCAAATGCCAACCAACAGAGATAAATCTTCAATCACACTAGAAGAAAGTATTAAGTAAACTTTTCACACTAAGCAATAAAAATTATCAATTTCTTTTATAACAGTGATGTTGTACACTTCTTGAATTCTGGATTAATTTAATCCTGGCTACAATCAGTTTGTTTTTCTACACAGAGCAACTTAATGGTTTCTGAAAGTCAAGATTACTTGACAGTAATTACAATGGTAATTACTTCCCAAGAACTGTGATTTCACCAAAATAATCAGTATGATTTAAGGATCTTTCCTAACCAGTTTGCTGTTAACTTTTTAATAATGTTTCTTATCTTTTCATAAAGTTTTTAAAATAAGAGCCTGGCCAAAGGTATATTAGTACATCAGAGCTGGCTAGCTGTTCCTAGTAAAAGGCAGATTAAAATGTTAGAATTAGGTAGCCAAGTTCAGAGAAAGGTTGATTAGAAAGTAGTTGTGCCTAACAAAAAGTAGAACAGAAAATTAAGACTTGAGTAACTGTGCCTAGAAAAAGTAAATTAGAATACTAGAACTGAGTAGGTGTGCCTAATGTTGGAATATGAATCGTGTTTCTGAAGGAATAACTTGATGGATTTTCCTGTACTAGTCAGGTGAAGGATGCCAATGGGTAGCTGTGTCTAACAAAAGACAGATTAGAACATTATAAATGACAAGCTAACTTCAGATAACCACAAAATGGAACCACTGTCATTTGCTGTTTGCTTTGGTGAAATAGATATTAATGTTTTTCATTTACCTAAGTTGCAAGTAAAATTGCCAATCCATTAATTTATGTGGGAACATCTATGTTTGGGAGATCACTTGCAAGAACATTAATTCCAGATTCTAAGACAGCTCAAGTATTTTTTCACATGCATTAAGTGAAAGCGATGTAAATCTTCCCCCAATGTGTTCAAAGTAATCCATAAAGTCTTCAAGGAGACTATGGTAAGAGTACAGGAGAACCCTCTAATTCTTCCAAACAAAAATTAAACAATTAGTAAAGTGCCACTGAACCTTTTTTTGCAATGCAAATATTCCCCAGATGGGACAGTAGTAAGTTTTCAGATTTACAGCACTAAAATTGAGGGTAAAATTCCTATTGGTGTACAAAACAGAATTTTATGTAAACTTCCATTCTTCCAGTTGTTATTACACTAGAAATTAAGTTTGTTGGTAGTAGCACTAATATGATGGCTGAGCTTCAAAAATGGGATAATCCTTCTTTACTTTAAGAATGTATATGAAATGTGCAGAAACATGTAAATATGTTTGAGTTGCTGAACAAAAATATTTCTGTAAAACTTTCTACAGCACATCTGGAAAACTAATGTACTGCAATTTATCAATCCATAAAACAATTTTGATTTTAACATTAATAATGTTATTACTTCTACATGTAACTTTTGTTGAGGTTTCTTTATACTAATATTTAAGTTTAGGTCTGTTTACTATGGTACAGATAATGCTTTACCAAATAATAACTGTAATGACTTAAGGACTTGGCTTTCCTAAGTGTTTAATTTGATGTCACCACAGTTCTGGGGTAAATTTCCATGAGTACATAATTGTAATAATTTATAAATGATAGAGGATGGACAGAATTTCCAAACAAAGATAATGTGTTTAGATTGCATTAAGTGTTTTTCCAGCAAACCAATGAAATAAACAATGGTGGGGTGTTAAAAGTAGCATGTCACCAGCAGAAAAATTTAATATCAGAGCAATAACACAAACAAAATAATTGAAAGCATGACTCTAACATGTTGCCCAAACCATGTGTTCTCCTGTAATGGTAATAACATTTTTGAAAAAATAAAACAATTACAGTCTAAAATCAATCCAGCATATTGACTTTATCATGTCCCAAACACAGGGTACAGAGAAATATTATGGGTGTGTCCACTTGGAGCTTGTAGTAAAATTATTTTTTTTAAGCATGTGATATCCTTTACTATATACTCCTATATCTAGTACAGATACTCAGATTATGACATTTTGTTATATTGTTAAACCTTCTAATAATATTTGCATTTTTATTATAGGTACAATGTAATCTGTTAAAAAAAATTTACCAATGCATGAGGTTAAAGACTGTATAAGACATTTATAAACAACTACTTAACTTGTTCAACTTGAGAACTTTATTAGCTAAACAAGGAACTTAAATTTTCCTTATCAGACTGAATGCTTAATTTTGAGAATGAGAGCTGACAAAGAGCACTGTCCAAGTTTAGCCTTTTTTTTTTTGGTTTACTGGACTTAGAATCCAATGGTAATGTAACTAAAATGCTTTTCCCATGTTTGGGCCATGGGTGTGTTAAAACCAGTGATGATTCCAGTGTTTGATTAGAGTAACCCAACCAGCTGGCTAGAGTTGGCTAGCTAACTTTATCAGTTAAAAAATTAAGGAAAGCTAGGGAGGATGGTATTTGCATAGCTTTGCAAAAATTACCAAAATGTCATCAATCATAATTAAAGACCTTACAAATGAGTTATTAGACAATGGTGACATGAGCAACAAACTGATTATGGTTAAAAACTACTAAAATATACATATATATTTTATTAATAGTTAATTGTTGGATTATGTACATGATTAAATAATTCCTTATACTGCTTAAATAAATTGATTACTAGAAGATATGAGGCCACATACTTAAGTGGTACTTATTATTTATTTGAATAGAATAAAACATCTACAATAAATAAATTTGTGATTGAAACTGCACAGACATCTAAGTTTACATTTTCACTATATTAATAAATAACCAGCATATCATTTACAAAAATGTATAGTTAGTGTTTAACAAACATTTTGAACTTTTGCTTTTCTTAAAAAGTAAAGGATACTCTTAATCTGAAGTGAAAAAAAAAAATTTCAACAAATGTAATTAACATACATATCGTATTTTTAATAATCTGATCAAGCTGGTATTGGGTATAGTTAAACATGATGTAGTCTAATGCAATGTATAACCACATGGTGTTTGTGCTATATAAAAAAAAAAACAGTTTGTAAACTACTAAATTTATTTGAGAATTTTAATGTTACTGATGTTTAAAGTTTCCAAGTTTAGGCTAATAAAATCTACCATTACATAACTAAGATAAAAAGCATCAAATGGAATTTACTTTAGGTGTCTCAATTTATTTATACACCAGTTTGAATAACTGGTCTCAAGTTGTATAGCTGTAAAAACTTTGATAACAACTGTCATGACAGACAAAACCTATTTACCGATTGAACCAAAAAACTGATAATTGTACACTATTAATCACATGAATAAGTCATTTAATAAAATTCACTGTTTAATTGCACATATCCTGAAAAATGCAGAACCCCTGGAGTGAAAAGCATGGGTTTTGTAGCTGACCCCTTACTGCAAGTCCATCAATTCACGATACATCTACCATTCAGGAGGAAACCCTTTCAATCTTTTCAATAATCTAAAAATAATTACAATATTACTTTCTAGTGCAACTTGTCATCTCTAATTAAATAAGGAGAGACTAAAGGGAAGACACCTAGTCAGCACCACCCACTGCCAAGTCTTAGGTTACTCTTTTACCAACAAACAGTGTGACTGATCTTCACAATACAAGTTCCCTACAGTCAACAGGAAGAGCAAGGTTAACAGTTCTTATAAGATAGGATCTGTAGTTTTGTTTAGTTCTATTTCATAACGTTTTGTAAGGATGAAGATCAGGAATTTTAATAAGTAGAAATGTGTGGTTTCATTTCTAATTCAAAAAAATTAAGGAGAACTGCCCAGTAAAAACAAGTGTTTATACTTTATTTGCACCATTTAATAACAACATTAAACCCTACTGTTAATATCCATTAAACCAGTGGTTCCCAACCTTTTTTTGCCCCAAACCACTAAAACATTTTAATATGTTCTTGCACCCCTTACAGTAATTATTTATTTAAGAATAAAAATGAAGGTGGGCAAAACAAATTTTTATAATTAGTTTTTAATGATATATAAACAAAAACGAAACATTTGGAAAAGAAAAATATTACAACAAACTAAAAGTTGCATAAACCCTACATGACCTACAAAAAAATAAATTTTCATCCATGCATGAAATGAAATTTCTGATTTTGAAATGTTCATAAGCCAATTTATATTTAATGATTCTTTTGTTCCTGTTTATTTCTTACAAGTTTTTCAAAGCATGGCACAATTTTTGAATATATAGGACAGTACCCTTAATATAAACACAAAAAAAACTGAAATGAAACGAGCACCCCTGGTTGGAAACCACTGCATTAAACACTAATGTTATTCAAATACAATGTTAGTATTTTAATTTTAAAAACTTACATTTTTTAAAAAATCATGCATCAGATAATTCTCACATTTACATATGTATTTCAGAAAGTTATCACATTAACACCACAGGTGTTAATAATATTGTGTGGTGATTATAATTTTGGTAGGTATATTGATTTACTACAAGTAAGACCAAGAAATACATTTTGTTTAAATTTCATACACATGCATAATTACATCTACAAATACTTGATTAAAACTTTATATTTACAATTTAGTTTTTAGATGACAAATCTAACAACAGTATATTATGTATAAAAGCAAACAACAGTATATTATGCAGAATTGAAACTTTATGTGTGTCAAGTAGAAATATTAACACTAAAGAACTTATCTAAATTACTAATTTGGTGTTTAGGTCTTGATACAATATCTGAAAATTCTTTCAAGTTAGAACTTTTAAACTAACAAATGTTGTATTATCCCAAGACATTCTGAATAAATGGTTGGATGTTATAAACCAAACACAAAATACCTCACTGTTGATAGCATCATTGCAACAAAAATATTGCTGATTTTCACAAAAATCTTTATCTTTGTGAGATTACATCATGATCAATGTTCTAAAAGACAAAGAAAAGGGAAATATAATGTAATCAGAAACATCGTAAAATATAACCGATGTCCACTTTCCTTATTGGCTATGTACTTTCAATATAAAACCTCAGTATCAGCTTTAATTACTGTTTTTTATGACTGTCTTTTCCCTTTCTTTTTCCAACCAAATCCTTCAGCTTTCCTAACAATGTTATATTAGAACCTGGTAATGAGAAAATACATATATAATTTAATTTTGTCATGATTTAAGCTGTAACTACATTAGCCAATTAACTCCAAGGTCTCATTTTAATAACCTTCATTTATATTTACATTATACAATTGGCATGTTTCTCAAACCAATTATTTAATGAAAGGGTTTAACTGGTAACAAAACTGGTATCTTAACTGTCAATCAGTTTACACTAAATGCCTTAACAACACATTCATTCACTTTATTAACATATAAAATTATGTACAATTAGAAGATGTTTCACAGATAATATTCAATTCTACAAAAATATGTTTGACATATATAAATTTAAATTTTTCAACTGCTCTGCAACCTTTTTATCACACTCATTTTTATTACTCACATAATGCGTATAATGTTTACACACACACATGGACAAAAAGCAAAATCAACTAGCAAAAGTAAATATACCCCACAATTTAAAAAAATCACAAAACCATATCAGGCCGCATATCACATATTCCCAACATCAGCAGAAAAATAAATTTGGTAAAAAACTAGCAACAAAATATGACATTCCAGTTAATACCAAAATCAGGCACATAACTAAGGTCTATACTATATAAAAACACTGACAAACACAACAAACACCAACATTATAAAATACAATGTGATAACTGCCATGACTTCTATATTGGAAAAACAAGTAGAAAAATGGAAACCAGATTCAACAAACATAAAAAGTCACCTTCACGTTTTTAAATACTGCAAATCAAATAAACACAACATAACCATAGAAAACACCAAAACCCTAAATAAAGAAACAAACAAACAAATGCAAAATTAAAGAAGCCTTCCTATACTACAACTCAAGCACAAAATAAAGGTGTTCCTTTGTATTGGTTTATATCTAAATATAATCAAACATCTAAACATGCCCTCTACATTCCTACACTCAGTTACACAACCACCTTCAAACATGTAGTCAGCTACTGGTTGGTAACCCTTTCTTTCTTTGTGAACATGACGATGACTGAAGAAAGTCGAAACATCGTTTGTTTTTTCTACCCACACCTACCGTTTTTCAATAGATAATTTTCTCTAAAAGTGGCTTTGTCTTGTCATCAAAGAATATGTGATTTGGATTGTCTACCAATCCATTTCCTACTTAGTTGCTCTACATGTTTATCAAAGGTCCACTCACGTATTGGAAAAGGGGAAGAGTTGGTTTCCTTCCACCTTGTCAAACTCTAAACTTTTAAGTTTGAGGAAGAAGCTGAAGGGTCATTCAATGGTCAAATCATCCATGGGACTGGCAGGTGACCCCCACAGAATGCCTTGAAAAAAATTCAAGTGCTCATCTACCCATATAATGAAAAATTGCCAAAGATTAGATCAATATCTCTAATAGTTTCTGAATTACAGCCCTGTAAAATTTAATTGGGGGGGGGGGCAAATTCATTTTTTTGGGCAACTTTGGCTGCTTAAAGTTGCAAGAGTAATGGTGGTAGAAGGCTGAAATTTGCTACACAGACTGAATTAATCTCACAGAATTCAACAACAGTCTCACACCAAGTTTATCTCTCTTAAGATTTGCATTGTATAAGGCAGTAAAATGACCTGAAACCCCAAAATCTTAAAAAACATTGGTTTATGTAATAAGCCATAGCTCTAAGACTTAATATGATACAAAGCTGATTTCTTTTTCTAATTTCCTATAACATCATTTATCAGTTGATAAATCAGCAATTGTTGTAATTAAAAGTCTGTCAGGTCTCCTGTAAAAAAATTGAGCTGCATGCAACTTTTTATGATTTAGCTAAAAATAGCCCTACTTCAGGCCACAGTTTGACCAGTTAGGCCTACTTTATTAGGCCTAGATCTACTTGTTCATAGCAGAGAATTCTTAATGAATTCGAGGAATCATACAAAATAGGTTTCACATACCCTAACAGTAATAGCACAATTTTTGTGATATATACTAATACATGTATAATATGTGTTTGACATGGTCAGATGGGTAGGGTACTCCACTTGCAATCTGAAGGTTGTGAGTTCAAATCCCCATTCCAACAAGCATGCTCACCCTTTCAATTAAGGTTATTTTATTATAAAAGTCACCCCCACTATTCACTGGTAAAAGAGTAGCACAAGCGTTGGCTTTGGGTGGTGATGACTAGCTGCATTCACTGTTAAATTAGAGAAAGCTAGCATCAAGAGCCTTTATGTGACTTTGCAAGACATTATAAACTAAACCACATGTAATATAAAAATGTAATGAATCATAAAAAACAAATAACAGTACATATCAGTATAAATTCTCAGTAGAAATTTTATGTCAAATAATATGTAATAGCATAACATAATAATTTATGACATTAAAATATTGAATACAATGTTAAGTGATCACTCTTTGTGTTGTGAATATCATTGTTATCACTGTGTGGTAAATAAGTAGATATTTATATTAATCCGTTTGTTAAACATGTTTTTGTTGCACTTCCTAACATTTTATTTTTTACAAGTGTCTAAAATGCTACAGTTGAATCAGCAATAAACAAAATTTATCTCCAAAATGTAAATCCCTTGAAATTTCAAAAACTTTAGGTGGAGTTGAGTATTTTTGGGGGGGTAATGTAAGCTTCCTCATGTCTTTTGGAAAAAGAATAACTGTGGTGTAGGGCTTTCTTTGGAATTAACTTGGGGTTAAAATAAAGTTTATTTACATAAAGCTCAGGTACAAAAGAACAGTGAATCAGTTTTAGTTTGTTTTTAAATAGCACAACTTTTGTACACAAAAAAAGTTTTAATCTCTGAAATTATAATAATTTGTACAAATATGATGTTAAATTTACCCTACTTTTTTTAACAGAATAAATCAAAAACATTTTTTTAAATATTCCTATATGAAACCTCTTAACACAAGTGTCATTAATGTATGTGATGTCTCTTATCAAAGTGCTTTTTATGTAAAGATAGTTGACATGGTTTTATCAAGTTAAATGCAAATCATTGTTGCAGTCTGTGATCGTACATGTTGATATTGATTCAATATCTGGATAATATTTGTCTTCTACAATGCTAAATTTGTGTCTTTAAAACATCTAATAATTCTGAAATAACTTCATGTGATTTGGTTGAATAATATATGGTTATATTTAGCAAGTGTAGTGTGTTTTAAAGTTTCTGTAAATGTCACATTTGGTTATCCAGATTAGCTGTTCAAAGTTAAGAAAATGAGTGGGGAAGAGCCTGATGTGGAAACAGGCCAAAGAAGTTTAGCAGGTAAGTACAGAATAAGAATATTAAATATTTCAAGATAAATAGTGAAAAAGAAACATGTTTTCTGTGTTGTAATGGTACAAGTTTTTCTTGCCATTTTATATATGTGTTTAATAATTTTGATTTAATATTATCATTTCAACTGTTTCTAAAGAAAAATGTGCTTTTGCCCATTCTACAAAATGTTTTATATGTACATAAAATATGCTTAATGTTCTTAATTTATTCTTGTGAATTATTTACCAAAGGGATTTAAAATAATAAATGTGACGTAAGATCTCTCGTTTCATTTACCACTTGTTGAAACATTATACCAGTTTTAGGGAATTTCACCCCTCAATTTGCCCTTGTCAAGGCTAAATCATTCGTGGCAAAATTCTCTGAAACTGGTATAACTCAAGTGACGAATGGTAAATCAAATATTTGCAGAGACACTGTAGTTAAATGACATTTATAATTGTTTTGAGTCTGAATTTTTTTTTAATATCTAAAAAAAGATTTACAGCTAACGAGATTATATTCAACAAACAGTTAATTTAGAGCCATTTTTTATGATTGATTGGTCACTAATTACAGTTTGTCATTATCTCATTGAAAACGTAACCTGGCAGATATAAAAGACTGGTTAGTGTAGGTAGTGTTTGTTTGTTTATTTTAAAGGTTAATATTTGAAAAGTAAAAAACATTTGGACATAAGAAAACCAGATTTTCCTTACAATTTACTTTTAATTTCAACAGTGAACAACATTAAAAAATTACCATTTCTGTGTATTCTTTAATTGTTTTTATTATTATTATTTCTGTTAGATTCAGAGTCTGAGTCGAGCACTTATGAAAGTGCTAAATATATCAGATCAACATCAAGTGAAATTGAGATTCAGATTGAGGAATCCACAGAGGTATCATTACATTGTTCAATAGTTAAAAAGAGTTTATGAATCTGTTTATTATTTATTACATAATGCATGTTTATTAGCACTTCTCCTGTTTTATCATTACAAAATAGTTACATTGTTAACTTTTTTTTTACTTAAAAACATCAACAAATATTCAAATTTCTTGTATTTTAAAGTTCTAATGGTGTATGTAAAAAAATCAAATCTTATAAACAGTTTTTAATGTACAACTGTCATGTGATTTAAGTAGTTCAATAATTGAGGTATTGAATGGTGGAATAAATGTGTCTTATATACACCTTAAGTTGGCTTGATTCTTTCCAGCATTTTATATACATATATATAGAACACTAGTGTAATTTTGATATGATTAAATTTTGTATATTTATTAATAATATAAATATTTACTGTGCCCGTTTGTGTATATAACATGTCTTGTTTTTTATCAAGGGAATTGATATTACAGGTTTAATGTACATAATGTAATTTTTTTTGTATCAATAACTGAAATTAAATGCTTTTTTTTTTTCAAAATCATAAACTATTCTGTAACATTTAAAGAAGATTTTCTTTCAAAATCTTTTTCTCGAGGGGAAGAATTGTATTTGGTGAGTTCTGTGGTGCAAAAGATTCCTGTGCTAAAGACACACTATGTCTATAAACATTGTCTGGTTTTATATCTAAAGATCTTTTTTAGAAGTATGTTTAAAATGGTCCTGTTTTAAGGGCCCCTTATTTTTTATTACAAAAGTTATCATTTAGAAATAAAACCCTTAAATTTTGAAAGAATTTTTTTGGGGTGGGAGTAAGTTTAGGGGAGGTTTCCCCATGTTCTGTGGTAAGAAAACCTATTCATTTATGCAACTCGTGAGCTTTACATGTACAGAAATTACAAACTGTCACTAGGGTATTTCAGTAAATATGTTTATGTACTCTTTAGAAGCCTATTAATAATTTTTTATAAATACAGATTCATTTTTGATAGATGAATAAAGATCAAGTGTATATGTATATATTAAATTATTTTCATTATGAACAAGAAACAAAACATTCAGACAAACCAATAATGATTTTGTTTGGATGAAATAAAAACCTAATTAGAATTACAAAATTTTGGAATTGTATTAACTAGGAACCTTCTCTGTTTGATGATGAACACCATCAAACTGACTTTGTGTTGGTTTACAAGCCATCTTCAGAAAAGGACAGTGGTCCTCATGAGAATATCAGATGAGTTTTTGAAACCAATTTGGAGGACGAAGGGCTTGAACTGGAACATGTTCATCAAGTAAATGTTGTTTTTTCATTACATATCTGTTATTTCATGATGAATTGTTAACAGATGGTTCAGGTGTTTGTTTTACATAAGAAAATAAAGTACGAAACATAATATTTATTATAAAAAATTAAAATTTAATTAAAGTAACATTTTGTGTTTGGTTACAAGATTTATTTTCATATCATGTAGTTAAAGTAATAAATGCAAGTCTTCAAAGTTTTTGCTTATTTGCAAAGCTGTTATTTTGCTGTATCTTTCATTGTTGTGGTGTTTTTAATGTGTCTTTCTTCAGACTTGTTTTTATTTATATCACAAAAATATTCCTTTTCTTTAGTTGTTAACTTTAAATAGTTCATTATATATTTAACAAACTACCAGTACTCAGAAAAAAAAGTATTCATTTCAAGAGTTTATTCACATGAAATATTTAAAGCTAGTGGTATAATTATTAGTATAACATTTGTTTTTAGTAATTACTTAAGATAAAAGATAGCTTTGTGCATAGATCAACAAATTATGTAACTAGCTTGATACACTGGTCTATCTAATGGTATACTGTATCACAAAAATATTTACAATGATTATGTGAAGAGTTAGGTACACCTGTTTTTATTAATAATTTTACTTATAATCCTAATAATATTTTATAGGGTTTATTGGGCTAAGAAGATACAGGTTAAGCTTAAATTAATATATTAAGTTGTATATACTCTGTTTGCTGTGGAAATGAATTTTTACCACAAAACGGGTTTTAACTTAATAATATTTGACAAAAGTATATTAAAGAAATCACATATTGCTCATTCTTGCTTTTGCTCCCCTGGTGGGATAGTGATAAGTTTAGTGATAACACTAAAATCCAGGGTTGAATTCCCTATGGTGGACACAGCAGATAGCTCAATGTTGCTTTGCTCTAAAACAAACAAATATTATACTCATATATACAAAAAATGATGTAGAAACCACACTAGAAACATATTTTACTGTATGAACCATGATATTCATATTTTATTTAATCAATTCTTTAATGTATTAAAATATAGAGCCAGAGCTGACTTTAAATAATAAAGTAATTACATGATGTGATTAGAGAATTTAACTTTTCTCCTTTTGAGACCTTTTATAGGCTGTTTCAAAATTAATTAAAAATAAATTTAATACAGCTTGTGGTAAATTGGTTAATCCTCATCCTGAGGATAGGTCGTAGGGCTTATGTCACATTTTCACAGTTATATTTAAAGTGTAACTATCTCACTTTAATATCATTGTATATGAATAAACATGACATCAAAGGATGTTTAATAATTAAAATATTAATATTACATAAGTTTTAAATTCTTCAGTTTAGAAGGAAATACTTTAAAAAAATCCTCAAACTCCCATAGTATGAAAATTGTGTAATTTACCATCTAGTTCTTGTCTCTTCTCTTATTTATTTTCTTCTCCTAAAAGTAGAAGATGTGGTAGAAATTATTTGTTGTAACATAGTTATTGCTCAAGCAAAGCATATTTTTAAAGCTTTCAATATAATTAATTTACAGAGCCATAAATAAGAAAATCAGACCCACTTACCACACCTGCTTCTCACATTCTTTCTTTCACAAATTACCAGTAGTTCTTTCTGATGTCATAAACTATATTTATTTATATGCAATAAAAAGTTAAAGATTTAATCTAACAAATTATATATTATATTACTTCGTTTTTTTCTACAGAGAATTGTTTATTTTCCCTCCAGTTCAAACGTTATTTCCATGTGAAATATTTTGATGAGCTTAGCTGAAATTTTATCTCATAGGTGGAAAGCCAGAGAAATTGTGATAGTTGCATGAGATTGTTTGTTTTCCATGTTTTATTATTTTGTGTATGTAAGTGCATTAATTAAACAAATCAAAAATTTTTAGCCTGTTTATACCACTAATACAAAACACTGGGCTTAAATTTTGTCAAAAACAAAAAAATTGAAGATCCAGTGAAGTACTGTAATTTTTTGTTTTACACATCTATTTTTTTTCATTATAATGAAAGTAAATAAAATGTAAAAAAGTAGATACTTATTAAATTGAAGGAGGTTTAATTAGGTAAGATAAAGAAAAATAACAATGGTACTACAAATGCTTCACAAGGTATGCTTGTGAGCAGTTCATGAGTTACATTATTTGATCATGTAATATATGATACACTTTGTCATGGGATTTTCAACTTTTGTGGTGGGATTATTAGTTAGACACAGTTCAAAGAGCAATAAAACAAAAATATTTTAGTAGAAATTATATTATTACAATATTTAAGCTACTTATGATAAAATTATAGTTTCCTGTTACAATTTGCAGTCATTATGGAAAGAACATAATGATAATTTTGTTTCCTTTTTTTATCATGGTGTTTATGAGGAGTGTCAAACTGAACAAATGCATAGAGAATTAGGGTAGAGAAAATAGAAGATAGAATATGAAGTTTTACTGAGATAAACTTTTGATATTTATTCAAGAAGTTTTGGAGATTACACAAATGAAATTTGATAATTTTCAGATGAAGGAAATTATTTTTTATCTTATGTAATAACCACTTGGAGCAGTCAATACTTTGATTTCTTTCTGGTGTTTGTATACAAAAATCTGGTAATGTTTACTGAAAACTTGTGAAATTTCAAAAATACATAAAACATTAAGTAACAATATGAAAACTAAAGGTCAGTTTGGGGCCACAAACCAAGTTGATTTCACTGAGCTCGTGGTAAGAGTGTTAAAATATGAAAAAAAGTTATTTATATTACTGAAAAACATATTTTTGGACTATTATCTTAAAATTTTCAAACTTTTTGAATTGTGTGAAATATGTTTTAAACCATATATTTATTTATATTTTTACTCACAATACCATTTGAATTGAAAATATATAATAAGAAAACCTCAGTAAGGTTACATCTTATTTTTTATGTTTCAATAGTACTCAGTTGGTGTAAACTTTGTGAAAATTCGTGCCCCATGGGAAGTTTTAACCCGATATGCTGAAATAATAAAGATGAAAATGCCGATGAAGGAGGTAAGATGATTTAGTGATAGCTTGTTATACAGTTTACAAGGAGTATTTGCTCATTGATTTGTAAAGATATGTTAGCTTTTTTATGAGACTGACAAAAATGTGATGGAAGTTTTACCAGTATTTAGAATTATGTTGAAAACTTGTACTATATTAATTATAACCAAATATTTATGTAATTATTCTTTTTCAACTTTGTATATTCTACTTCAAATTCTCTTCAACTATATGCAAGTTTGAACTAAAAAATATTAAATAAATTAATTAATTTACACAAGTTAAGTATATTTATGATGTGAATAAAAAAGTATCTTCAAACGAAACATTGCATCACTGATATTATTAATCAGAGCTAAAGTTATTATACTATTACTGTATTTAGTTGTTATACAATTATTTCTTTGTAAATTCATGGATTTCCCTTTTTGTCTGGTGGAATGTGTTAAGTAAGTTTGTTTCCTTTGCATGACCATAAAACTCAGTATGATGTTCCTTCTTAAATGATGTTCAACAGCTGTGTGACACTACATGTTGTAAATCCACCACTGGAAGTAGTTCTTTAATTTGATTTTGTGATTACACTGAAAGGCTGCTAAGGGTGTTAAGAAGAGAACAGCTTTTGATTTTCTCATTTTTGGATTTAGTAAAGTAAAATGCAAATAAATTCTGAGCATTTACAGACATTTGTGAAGAGATAATTTTAAAGCAACATATCAAGGGAGTTGAAATAATTTATGTCTTAAACGTTGCATTTTGTAGAAAAGAAATATTACATATTTGGATAGGTTTTTTTTTGTCTACCATCACATCCATCCTAGTTGATAAATCCTTGTGTTGAAAAAATGTTTGTGTTGGCACAGAAATGTTACATACAAAAGATGGATTTAAAATCCTGTTTTTACATATTTTTAATTTGGAATCTATAACAAACTAATTAAGAAAAATTTACAGTTTAATGTGACATGAAAAATTTCTTCATGAAATTCCACATAGTGGTTATATTCCCAGTCTTTGCTGCTTCTGAGATATCTTAGTGTTAAATGTATGTGTAATGAAGAGGTCAATGGAACAGTACTAACTTATGAATTGTGAAAGATATATCACAGCTATTATAGTTTGCTAATTTTTTTTCATATACATAACAGGATCAATTACTTTTTGTGTAATATTAACAAGTTTTATTTGTTCCACAATTTTTTGCACACAGTTGTCAGCTATAAAACTTAACTACTGATTGTATAACAACTATAGCAGTGACAGTTTGAAATAATTTTCAAAATGTTTGGCAAAATTTGTGCATTTTTGTTTGGATTAAAATGATAATTATAACATTCTTGTATTATTTTGAAAATGATCGTGTTGTTATACTATTCCTTTGATATTTTGTATACATCAATACTGAAATATTACACGTCAGATAGAGCATAAAATACTGATATACGTGAATTCTGATGAATCATAAGTTAGAAAAAGTGTTCTTTCTTGCTGTCCTTTCATTTTAGAGATTAATGTAAATTTTGGATGCAAAATTTAAAATTTCGGTGCCTATAAATGTCTTCCTTAGAACAAGAATGTATAAAAATAAATATAATTATATTAATATATTTGAGAAGTGTTTCAAATAATTGAAATGTTGTCATTTTTTTCTTTACTGTTATTACAACACTTAATACAACCTTTATAATGCTGAATCAACAACTACTGGCCACCTAAGTTATGTAAAACAATATAAAGCCATGATTTAAGATATGGATAGATTTGAGATAAAAAACTCTTAATGTAGCATCTATGCTAAGTTTGTTTGTATATGATTTATTTTTGACAAGTAGAAAGCTTTTATTAATAACAGATGAAGCTGTGGACATTGGCTTTCAAAAACTTAGTTTATGGTGATTATTGGTTCTGAATTAAAGGACATAATGGGTATGTTATTGAATGGAATTGCTTTAATTCCAGCATTACTGCATCTTTTGCATGTAATTAGACATTGATTTTGTGGTATGGCTGAATACTTTTAAACTTTCATGAACTTCATATCATTGTTTATTATCTTTAGAGTAGAAGGGTACATTTTCCTAAGCCAAATTTTTAAGTTTGCTCTGTACTTGTTTGGGATGTGGTTTTGAAGCTTGTTACTGTTTTTGAATGTATTCTTGCAAATTCTTTCATGGCTCTTAAAAGGTTTTAAATTGTTTTGCTTCTCTAAATATTCTGTATAAACATCTTTTCTCACAGAGGACTGTGATGTATTTCTCGAGTATATTCAGTAAATCCTTTCACAGCTGTGTTGCACTGCCAAATTATTTAAACTGTGTTTCATTAAAAACATTCCGTATCAATATTCTTCTTCATAAAGGGCTTTGACAAACATTCTTGAGTCTGTTCTGTAAGTATACTCATGACATTTAATATTGTCAAAGGACCATTGATTTGCCATAAACCAAATGTGTAAAAGTTAATCATTTTACGTACAGTGCTGTAACTCAAATCTGTCTCATCATACTAGAGCATTAACATGCAGATCTTTCTCTTAAAGTGTGATTAAGGAGATAACTCATTATATTTGCACTTAAGCATTATTTTTTTTTACTGCAATGACTTTCATTCATTCTGAAGCAACTAGTGCTAAATACCACTTATATTCTTTAAATATGTTTACAAATGTAGGTGTATTGTGGTGAATAAAGGAAAATTCAGTCATATAAATTACAGTCCCCTACTACAAGGAGTTTAGTTTTCTACTTTGCCCTTTTCTGGGGTTACTGATGAGGGGAGCTGATTTCCAATAAACTGCTCTAATTTGGTGAAAAGTGATGTATCAAATGATAAGCTTGACTTCATGTTTTTTTCTTGCTGAAACATATGGTATATATATATGATAATGATAAAAAGAGTCAACATTATTCTAAAGACCACTGTCACTCCTTGTACCATCCCTAATTGCTGTGTAACATAATACATTCAACTGGTGGGAACTTATTCAATGTTACATCATCACTGTTTACAAGGAAGGGACGATAGGAGGATGTCAATAGTATAATGTGGAGTTGGTGTGATAAAAACTATTGTTGTGATACAATATTTTAACAGAAGGCTACAACAAAGTCAAGACCATTATGTAATTAATTTGAATATCTGATACAGGGCAGCTATCCACATAAAACAGATGAAAATTAACTCAGTAATAGATATTGCTGATTAAATATATGGTTTTACATTTTTGCTTGTTATCTCTTTGTTGTTGTCAGTTGAGTATTGTTGTTTGTTAGTGATATTCTTGGCTGTAATTCCAGTAAAACCTCATGATAATAATTAGCTTAGGTGATTTAGGATAGGCTTAATTCCGTATAATAAACTAGCAATATAAATTAATTTTTATGATTAAAATGTCATGACAAAACTAGTGCTAATAAAAATAGATTTATAGAACAAACTAACTAGTACTGGTACCACAAAATCCATAAAACAATTCTCCACTTTGTGCATTCAAGATTCAATAAATTAGAAAATAACTAAAGTTTATGCAAGAACTATTTCTTTATTGCAGAACATAGTTTCAAATAAAAACACTCTGATAACAAGAACATTACTTCACTGTGGCTGCACATGTGTGTTTGATTATATCTTTATTGATGTAATGTGTAAGTACAGGAAGTAATGAATAAAGTCAAACTATAAGAAGTAGCTGGAAAGCTGACATCATTATTATTATTATGACTAAGAACAAGATGTAACACTGATGGTAAATACATTTACTATAACAAAAATTACTGTTAATACTGTAATAATACACCATGCAAAGAACATGCTTTAATCATATAGTAAGATATTAAAGAGAAGTAAAGCTAATTGTGGCTGCAATATAACAGTGATTCATTATTACCTTAAAATTAATTTTAGAGAAATTATATTGTTGATTGTTATGTATTGTAATTTATCTCAGATCAGTCTCCAACTTATTATGTTACGTACATAATGTATTACAATTTCAAACAACTGGAAATTTTAATTTAAATGTTGATATGTATTAAATTTATGTCATTTGTCAACAAGATTGACACACACAAAAATATTTAATGTCCTTGTAAATATACTAATGCCATAACTTAATTCACTGAAGTTAAACAGGTTGTGATGTTCAGTATTTGTAAACATTCCTGATCAAATTCTATAGTTTTCTGATTAATAAGCATTAATCACGATTATAGCTTCTGTGGCTTGTGCTACACTGATTGTAGTGATAAAAAAAATTGTTCTGCCTTTTGGTGCATCGATTTATGTGGTTTAACGAGATATTCTTGAATGTTAAACCATTTTTAAAGATGTGTAATCATTTTTGTAAAACAAATATTGTTGATTCTTACTCTCAAGAATCTTCTACAAAGTTAGAAAACAGCTGGGACTTGCATGATACACATCCAACAATATACACTACAAACATCAAATTGAAAGAAATGTAGGCATCAGAACAAATGCATAACAGTAAATCTGTTGCATGATGTGTGAAATATTTTTAAAAAGTTTTATTATTTTGTAAAACTGTTACTCGTGTTATTGGTGGCAAAAAAGATTATTGGATTTCTAACAATGTTGAAAAAATATGGTGTTTGCCTTGTGATAGGGGAAACATCATTTGTGAAACATTAGAGTGAGCATATGAGCTCTGTCTGTGAAATCTTGTAATGTTGTTTAACCAAAGTGTTATTTGTTAATATAGAATAATATGCTTTGATTTTTTTTTCTTTTCCCAAAGTGAATTCTGGCAGATATGTTTGATTGTTGTGTTGTCTGTGAAATCTTGTAATGTTGTTTAACCAAAGTGTTATTTGTTAATATAGAATAATATGCTTTGATTTTTTTTTCTTTTCCCAAAGTGAATTCTGGCAGATATGTTTGATAGTGTTTAGAACTCTGATCATGACTTTCACAAACACAACTAATATGCAAAGTTTTATTATAGTCTTTCTTACTAAGATTTATTGTGTAAAATATTGAAGTTGGAAGAAATATAAATCTGAAACTTGTGAAATTAATTCCTTTAGTTATTTCCTGTATTTGTTAAGTAAAAATACATAGCTTGTTAGAATTTGTCTGTTTAAAAACCGTGATAACTTTGATGGAAAATATTATCATAGAAACATCTAACATTGAGTATTAATTCCTGTAGTTTGTAAAATATATTGAAATTATTTATGAATGATATATTTACATTTTAATTAAAAGAAAATGGTGTAATGGTATAATTATTACTATAATCAAATGTTGTTGTTTTTTTAAATTTTAAACAAAGCTGCATGAGGGCTATCTGTGCTAGCTGTCCCAAGTTTAGTAGTGTAAGACTAGAGGAAAGGCAGCTAGTTATCACCCACTGCCAACTCTTGGGCTACTCTTTTATGAACAGATAATGGGATTGGCTGTCACATTATAATGCCCCCACCACTGAAGTAGTGAGCATGTTTGGTATGATGGGGATTTGAACTTGCGACCCTCAGATTACGAGTCAAGTGCCTTAACAACTTGGCCATGCCGGACCTTGTGGGAGTGTCAACATCATCGTGGCTAGGAAGCAGTGGTATAGACTGATTGAAGAATGCTGTCAATGCTGTTTGTCTAGCATGCTCACTTTTTATCTCTATAAAGTTCTTTATACAAGATTAGGGCATTTTCGACATTGCTTAATTAAGGCTTCAATCACAATTTTGGTCTGGATTTTGACAGTTTGATAAAATAGTAAAAATCAATTTGGCAACATTTTCTGTTTTAAAAACAGTTGTTATTCTGGTTCTTAGTTGTCTTTCTATTCATAAGCAGCCAATTTTGGTCAGTGTTTTATCAGTTCTTCATTGGTCATTTGTTTATAGTATGATTTCAGTAAGTCATTGATGAGTTGCTCTTCGATTCCACTAAAATTCAAACTGATGTGATTTTTGTTTAACAAGAGGTTGAAAATTGTGCACACGTTTTAGCCAGTTTTTTTTTCCAAACTGCATTCATATTGGAGGTTGTAACCTCTTTACGTTCTTGATGTTGAATGGTTTCCAGAAACTTCTGATCTAGGTGTTTCTGTTGCTGTCCACTGCCTCTAATCATTTATCTGAAGATTTGTCATAAGTAATATGCTTTAAAAGAAGCTATGATGTATTGATTTATAGGTTGGATCAAAGAAGTGGTGTTTGGAGGAAGAAACTCCACAGAAATGTTTGTTGATATGTAAATTAGGTTGTTAGGGTGATTTGTCATCAACCACTAGTGATTTATGGGAAGCATTTTCCATAGAAAAACATCTCTCTACTGCAGGGCAGAAAAAGTTGTAAACAAATCCTCAAAAATTGTTTTTGTTGTTTAAACCTGTTCTGTCTGGCATCTTCTTCCAATATAGATCAGTCTCTCAAATGTTGAAAACCTGATGGGTCATATATCCTCTTTGTTCAATAATATCTTTTAAAACTGGTGGGCATATTGATGTTGCTTCCTTGTCAGCACTTACCACCTATAGGCTGTGTAAATTATGCTCTTTTTTTTTCTTAATCTGTCAAGTCAGCCTTTGCTATCCATTATCTTCGGGCAATACCAATTTAGTAACTTAACAGGTGCAGGTGTGGAAGACTCAGCATTTTGGATAATTTTCTCTTTCTTGATAGTTGCTGTAGTTGATGGTGAGAACTTAAATGCTTTGGAGTTTTAGTAAGTCTCTGGCTTTCACAAACTTCTTGATGGTTTCCAGTTTTGTTGTTACTGAGAAGGCTTTTCTCGCAGTTTTTTGGCTTACCGCTGGCACTGGAATCACTTACAGTACACTTGCTAATCATTTTGTATTTAAGGACAGAGTACAGTCTAAATAAAACTATAAGTACATTGGTTGATACCTTTCACGATCCAAACAAGACACTTGGGATGTATGAACTCTTAGCACACGGGCTGGTTAAACTAACGTGTCATGACGTTTTATTAAGTTACATTCAAAATATAATTAAACTACTTAACTACCATGATGTACGAAAAAACTTGACAACAAACCATAGATGTTAATGCAGCTTTTAATCTATAAATTCTTTTTAGTTCTTAATAATATAAGAAAATATTTAAAAACAATTTTAAATTACCCTAGTGTAAGAATTTGAATATTTGTTCTTCAGTTATTACCTCTTTTGAACTTTCCCCTTAAACTATGAAATGTTATGTGAAATGTCATTAATCTTTTAAATCTTTATCTTATATCCTTCAATCATATGGAACTACAAAGCAACCAATGAAGATGGAAGAACTTCTTGCCACACCCGCCTTCAACTTGCTCAAATTTACAAATTGCTGATACATTTTTCTGAGGCTATGTCCTATTAAATTTATAACCAATAGAAAGTCTAGGATACAAATAATTGATTAAAGTATGATTCATCCTATATGATCTTACAGATAATTGATAAATTTAGCTAATTAGAGAGCCAGAGACAGTGAGATATTTTCTCAATGACAAACTGGGTATATCCTGCTTCAAACATAAATTATTGTGATATTATATTTTCCTTCCTTTCTCTCTCTCTCTTTTGAAGAATAGTATCAGTTTTTCAACAGATTTTCTACTGGTTATAAATTATGTTGTGATAAATTTGTTATACGTTTCACATGTATTTTTGAGGAGTTCAGCATTTCTAAAATCATACACCAGTTTAAAAAGGTTATTTTTGTATTTCTTTCAGGTACCAGAGTTTCAGTATTCAAGGGG
Organism: Tachypleus tridentatus; assembly: GCF_004210375.1. Taxonomy (NCBI): domain Eukaryota; kingdom Metazoa; phylum Arthropoda; class Merostomata; order Xiphosura; family Limulidae; genus Tachypleus; species Tachypleus tridentatus. The sequence continues at coordinate 66,833,200 of NC_134827.1, read as the reverse complement.
TGATGAAAAAAAATTAAAAAGAGGTATAAGTGGTGTTTGCCATTCAATTTCAAACCTCTTTGCCTCCAAAACATCAAAGAGGCAACAGTTTACAACTGAATATAGAAGAGCTAGGGAATACTTGTAAGTACACGTTTGGGCTTTTGAATTTTATTTGCTATAAATCTTTGTGATTTTAGTCAGGTGATATTCTGTACATTGAGTGTTTTAATATTTTTTATGTTTGGTTAGTTTTGTATTTTGGCCAAAGCAACTTAAGGACTAACTGCATTAGCCATCCCTAATTTACCAGTGACATACCAAAGGGAAGACAGCTAGTTAGTATCACCTACTACCTACTCTTTTTATCAACAAAGAGTGTAATGGATTTTAATGTTACAACATCCCAATGGGTAAAAGTATGAACATGTTTGGGGACAACAGGGATTTGAACCCATAACCAACAGATAGTGAGTCAAACCATTACGATCATTTCTTTTCACTATGGGCTTGGTTGAATCTGCCAAATTTGTGACCCCAAATTTATCGTTATAGTTTCACCACAATAAGTTCTAATACGTTTTTTGTATCTTTATAAAAATTTCATCAACTGTGAATAATCATTAAATCATTTGTTGTGAAAAACATAATTTATAATGAAGTCTTTTTCACTGCAAGAGTCTGTGAATATGTGGAATCAGAAAATTGACTCCTGTGGGTGCAAAGTGATTATCATGTAGATTAAAAACACTTAAATCCTCTGAAATTGAAATTTAAACATCATAAATAAACTTAAAACATTTTAGTAAGTAAAACTAGACTGTATTTTGTATTATTCTACCCAAACTGTATGAGGTTTGTCAGTATGACCAATCTTGTAACCATTAAAATAAATCAAAATTATCCTTTTTTTATTTGTAAAGTTTGTTAGAAAGGATTTTAGATTCAACAAAGGATTTGTATTTATTATTAAACCTGTATGGTTCATCAGCTTCTATATTAAACATTTTAGATTGACAAGTAAGATCTATATAATAGTGCATGTAATGTCACATCAGAATACAATCAATAACATAAATCATAACATCCTTTACTGGCCCAGTACAGGTTTCCAGTAAGAAAAAAGTATTGTCGTGTCACTACATCTGTATTATTATTTAATGTGTTATACATCTTAAGGCACTCTAATAGTTAATTACTTTGTAAATGTGACTTGTTGTTCTAACAGATGAAAGAGGTTTGTAATTTCAAAAATAATTTGTTCATATTTACATATTTGTGTAAAAGTTATTTTTACTGGTCTTGTTTAAGATTTGATGTTCCAGAGAAGAAAGAAGAATTCTTTAATTCAGCCCAACGTTCCCAAATTGTGGAATTTATTTTAAAACGGAAGAGATTCTCTAATAACGAAGAATCTTATGCATTTGGCAAGTGAAAAAAAAAATCACAATATATTTTAACATAATATGTATTTAGTTTCCTTTCTGTATAATTTACTGTGCATCAGAATTACTGAAAAAAAATTCATAAGCTAAATTTATACTTTTTGAAAATAAATTTCTTCATTATGAACTGAGTCATTAGATAATCTGGGAGAGAAAACTGAATTTTTTCAATTACTTTTATAAAATATGAAATTCATTTATGTATCATACTTGTATGTTTTTCCTTGTATTTCAAAATGATAACATTTAGTGATGAGTTTATAATACTTAATATGCATGTAGGTAGCTTTTTCTGAGAGGTGCTAAAAGTATAAAAAAAGTTTCCAAACAAAGCAAACTTTTTAAATTGACTTTTGTAATAATTTCTGTAAGTCTTTCAACTATTCTAAAAGGTAGTTCATCATGTTTACTTTTAAAAAAGTTTTACACAAAGTACCATCATATGCAAGTGGTGATACAAATTTCAGTTTTGAGTACAAATTAGCTTTCATAAATTGTTTACTCTTTTGCTGCGACCTCTTCTGTGAGTGATTCAAAGTGCTCGTTCTACAACCGCCTACCGTGTTGTACACAAAAATGAATCACACACTTTTATGGAGAATCTATGTTAATAAATTTAGTTTTTAGTTCACTTTTATTTTTTGGCCAATCAGTTTTAACTTCTAAATTTTGAAAAGTAACATAACAAACGTTGTAAGATGTAACTTTTCCATATCATGTTAGGATTTACTAACAGGAACAGTAAGCTACTAAAATTTACATTAAGATAGAAACATGAACTAAACATAATTACAAGTAAGAATCTGAAATTTGCATAGCTTACCTTTTTTGATTTACTGATATATCCTTAAATTATTTAGTCCAGCATGGTCAGATGGACAGGGCACTTGAATCACAGTCCGAGGGTTGCAGATTTAAATTCCTGTCACACCAAACATGCTTGTCTTTCAACTGTGGAGGCATTATAGTGTAACAGTCAATCCCACTATTATCGGTAAAAGAGTAGATCAAGAGTTAATGGTGGGCAGTGATGACTAGCTGCCTTCCTTCTAGTCTAAATTAGGGACATCTAGCACAGATAGCCCACAAATATTTAGTAGAAATAATGTTAAGAAATCTGTTAATTAAAAGTTACAGTGTGTATTTTAGGGCTAACATTTAAATATCTGTGTCTTAAAATACCATTTGGGTTATAATGATTTGTACTTATCATCATTATATTTTGTTTTGACCTTGTACTGACCAGCTGCTGATTTAGTTTCTCATGTATATATAAAATCCCAAGATGGAATGTCCACCTGAACTTTTATGTCATATTAAACTTTACAATTTAAATTTAGAGACTTGTATTTTTTAATGTAGTTTGACATAAGACTGTTAATGTGTACTAGAAGTTCTGTTATTTATCACATGATGTGAACAGTTAATGAATCTAATTTTATATAGCAAACTGACAAGAAGTGTTTAATATTCATAAGTTAATACACAGAAAACAAGAAGCTATAATTATTAGAATGTACTGATTGATTGGCTACCTTTGCTTATTAACACTTGATAATATCTCATAAGTTTCAACTAGATTAAGTTTTAGTCCTAAAATTAATTGTGCTGAATAATATTCATAAATATAAAAATTAATAGCCATAACTGTATTGTACACAAGTAATCAATATTTCTCATAAAGATCTGTCTGTGAATTTCCAAAGTCCAAAATGAATCAGTCTGATTTAAAGTTTCCATGCGATAAAGTAAAAAAAATACTTCTTTTGAAAGATATTTTTCTGGCAAAACTTTATATTTTGTCTACTATTTTTTCAACCGTAATACTAATAGAAATGAAATTACCAATGTGCAGTGAAATGAGAAACTGAAAAATATGAAATATAATGAACAAACATGTTTTTTCCTCTCTGAATGCTAGGTTTTCTATTTTCTTCAAAGTTTCAACTTAGCATCTCCCCATACTCTTCTTTTAATTTTATGGTTTTACTGCCTGTACATAGAACCACTGTCTCCTGTCTAAAGCTTAGGAAGTTGTAATATCGACAGATTAACTGATGAATAAAGACATAGCAGAACATAGGTGAAAAACTAAAGATGTTATGAGAACAGTATGATTATGATGTTAGAAAAATGTGAGTTCAAGAAGTCTTAATCGAAACAAATAAAATCTTTGTAACCCTGGGTATTCCTGATACAATCACACAGAAGTGGAAACCAATGCACAGTTAATTTAAATAATTTCAGCTGTGATCCACTCTGTATTTTATGTAGAAAGTAAGCAACTTTCCCTAATGTTTAGGTCAGTCCTGTATAGTTTGCATTGTAACAGGTAAAAACATGATGTTTTGTGTTGTGATACAATATACATAGTCATTTGATAATAAACAGTTTGGAAAGAAGTCAGTTAATTCTGCTCTTAGACTGTAACCCACTATTAGTATTGGAGGTGTGTGTGCTTTTTTATTTGGACAATATATTGTACAGCTCATTCAAGATGTCTTGATAGAAATGAACAAATGAATATTACTTGTCATTAGACTTGGAGATATTTCACTTACTGTATCAGTAAAATAATGGTTATGTTGATAATTTATTTTGATGAGATGATTAATTTTGATTAGGGGGAATGTCATTCTTCAGAATGACAAAGCTCCCAGGAAATGGTTATTAAACAACTGGGCTTCGTTTTCAACAATATTTAAAAAGCAACCCCTTGATGACATCAAGTGAGTGTTAATAATTTCCTGGACAGAATTTATTTATTTCATATAAAAAATCACTTGGTAAAAGTTTTGAGTTTTACCTAAAGATTGAAATTACCAAAAAAACTTTTTGGTACTTTTCAGTCTTGTGTCCTTTCTGAGATATTTTTTAAAGTGGTATTGCTACAGTAATTTTGAAACTGTTTTTCTACATTTCTTTCTAGTGTGGAACAGGAGGGTGTTTGTTTGAACTCTCTTTGCAGTTAGCTATAATTGTGGCAGGGAAGCAGTTCATTAACGCCGTGGTGGAAATGGGTGTTCCGTAAGTTTTTTAGTTAAAATAGACATTTATTGTAATAATTTCATGTAAGAACATTTTCTATGACAGTTGGCTCATTTTGGGACATAAGAACTGTGTTGTACTTTTTTTTTTTCAAAAAGGGATTTTGGTATGTTCAAGATTTGTAGTTTATTAATGTTCAGTCAAACATGTAGTAAGTCAGATTGTATGTAAAATTAAACTATTTATACATTCATGTCAACAAAAAAACTGTTTTTATTTTAAAACTAGGTAAAAATGTTTTGTATTTATCTAGATGGCTGTTACGGGTTTACAAGAAGTGGTCAGTGCATAAAAAGGGTCAGTGTGCTCATGAAAACCATGCACCCACTCAGTGGGAGAGTGACTACAACTTAATAAACCAAGAAGAATTGGGTCTTTTTAGTGAATATCTTGAAATGGGTAAGGCTTAAGTTTAAAATAATGATGTGAAAATAATTACATTACTAGATACATATGTTCTACATAAAACTTGAACAGGTTAAAATGGTACTTTTTCCATGTCTGTGAAAAAATGTTAAATCTTTAACAATGACCTTGTAGTTTGTACATCATTCAAGAGCCTTAAAATCAAGTTATTCTAATTCTAGTTAACTGAGTAACTGACTACTATGGAAATGAATGATATATTATTTTAAGTTCCTCCAACATAGTTTAAAATACTTTTAGATATTTAATGTATAATTAACAGTAAAGATGAAATGTGTGATATGATGATAATGTATGTGAAAAACGTAGTTGGAGCAGCATTTAGAATGTTTTTGATGATGTAGAAATGGATATGAATTGTGTTTATTGCTGAGCCTGAAGGGTTATAATGCTTTTTATTTATTTATTTAATATAAAAAATACTTAATAAAAGTTTTGAGTTTCACCAAAGATTGAAATTACCAAAAAAACATCTTATATGTGTATGACATGTTTAGAGTCACAGTTGGAGTTTTATTCATACTAGTTGTGTTTTGAAAGAGATCATTCTAAATACAATAATTATATATAAGGAGAGTCAGTCATGATAGGAGGGAGAGAATTCTCTTGTATTGCTATTGTATTATTTTTATTGAGCTATAAAATTCAATAAAGATGTGGTAATAACCAAAAGAGATGTAGATCTAATAGCATTAGTATGTAGTTAATCAGATGTTTCTGTTATATAATATAGTTTTAATTTCTGAATTTCAAAAGGAAAATATTTTAATTTGTAACGTCTTAGTGCTTACATTTCTGTATCACGCGGATGGCACTTGTTTGTTCAAAATTGCTAAACTTAGACATCTTTTCACTTGTATTTGATTGACTGAAATTGAATACAGCTTTCAGACTTGCAGATTTTCCTTGTACATAACATAAAGTTATAGTTACCAAGCCATCCCATAAAGCTCTGTTCTCTTACATGCAGTCTTTCAAAAATGTAAATACTTTTCTCTCTTTCTGTCTTTGATATTTGCTGTTACATTATTGATATCCATTAGAAAATAACTTTTTAATATTCTGTTTTATGTATAATGTCATCTCGTTCACAGGATGGCTTTTAAGTTTTTCTGAACATAGATTCAAATCTGCTTTCACTATGTTTAGTTTAACCAGCTAAGGAAATTGTTTTGATGCACAATGTTTAGTTAGAAAACCAGTTAAATTGTAATAATTATAAGACATTGAATGCTTTGTGTTTATTATTGTTTGTGCTCTAAATTGTGTGTTTGAAATTAATAAATAATTTGGGAAAAAAATGAAAAACAGCCCCATGGAACATTTGGGTTAGCATCTATCAATACTTTAAGTCTTTGACAACAAAAGAAATTACAGCATTCACAATTAAGTACTAGATTTTGTTATTTTTTATGCACATATTTTGTTTGTTATAATACTGAAAAAAATACTTATTAGGTAACATTAGAATATATGAATGAAGAAATAGATTAATTTATTTGCAATATATGTATATACTTTTGAAGATCGTGTGTATTACATAATTTTATGCTGTGATTTGAACTAAGTGTATACAAGGCGATTCCTGGGTTGTTACATAGGCTTAGTATATAGGAAGTTGTCATATTTAACTGATGCAAGCCTGATGATAGTCAGGATAAATAATGATAAGCTTTATTGTGCTCTGCAGGGATTTTAGAAAGGAAAAATATTATTTCCTTTTTTTTTTTGGTGTGGTTACAAGGTTAAACAAATGGCCCAAGCTCATGTAATGTAAGGGTAGAGACAATAATGCATAACATATAAATATTTACCAAAAATAACTTGATATTCAATTAGAAGATTCTATAAGCTATGCAAATGAAATTTGGAAACTGTAATATTAAAGACATATACATTTTATTAATTTTAGCATGAAAATCACTTTGCTTTCATACTAGTCAGAGTTTAAAATTGAGACAAATCTTTATAAAAAAAAAGGTTCTTATGGATGGATTTTTTGAGTTCCTCATTAGTTATTGTATCCACTATATTTTGTTTGATAAGAATCACTTCATTGTTTGTTCCTTTCAATTTTTCAGGAAATATTTTGGAGTGAAAATAGGCCTCTACTTTGCTTGGCTGGGATTTTATACCTGCATGCTGATCCCAGCTTCAGCAGTAGGAGTGCTGTGTTTCCTCTATGGGTTCTTCACCTTAATGGGTGATGCTCACAGGTATGAATAAAGGGAGAAAAAAGTTAAAAGAGTTATTAAACAGTTTATTATTTTATAACTCATGTTTGATCATTTTCTAAATTATACTTCAGATAAATCAGTTACTTAGAGATATGTAATTGATGAAATGTGGTAAGTTATTAATCAGTGTTTAACTAATTAATTATTTTCACACAAGACATTTGTAGCTGGAATAATTGCAAAGAGTAATAATTGGAACCATTAATTTTATTGGTTGATATGTTTTGAACCATTAATGTACCTTAAAATATTTTTAATAATTTTGTGACAAATTGATTTAAACATAATTTCAGTTAATCAGTTAGTTTATGTGGCATTATGATTGATTTAAATGTTCAGCTGTACTGTGTTTATTCTATAAACTTAAAACAAAATTGCATTTTTTTTTTACAGTAAGGACGTTTGTGAGTACTACAAAGACACAATTTTATGTCCTCGGTGTGACATAAAAGGATGTAAATATGAACTGAACAACTAGGACAGACATGCACTTTTGCCAGAATTACACATCTTTTTGACAATGGTGCTGCTGTATTTTTTGCTGTTTTTATGTCACTCTGGGGTAAGTATTATATAGATTTACCTGTTAAAATTATATAAATAATATTCTCTTCTTCAGACTCTGTTAGAGCTTTCATACACAAAATATCAAATTTTTTGTTATTTAGTTTTAAGACTTTTTTAAGTAATGCTTTTCTTGTGCCTATTTTCTTTTAGCATGTTGACTATCTAACATGCATAGTAATTTTGATTTTAAGATTAAAAATACTTGTATGCATCAGAAAATGTTCACATTTCACATATAAAATTTTATAACCTCAGATAATTATCAAACATTTTTGTACAGAAAAACTTAATGTTTTGTCTGTTATTTTACTAATGAAACTCTGTATGGGCTTGATAGATTTGACCACTATAAACAATTAGGAAATTAATATAAATAATGCCTTTTTCATTCTAGAATAACTACAAACTATAACTCATATAAAATAGCTTAAATTTGATAACATCATACATTTATATACAAGGGGAGGTCAAAAAAGTGCCTCTCCCTTGAAAATGTTACTTTATTTGATATCATATTCGAACAGATCTTGTGAAGTGCATTTTACACATTTTTCTATTATCCACTAAAATATATAACAAATTAACAGCATTTTCAAGGGGGCCACTTTTCTTGTCCACACCATGTACAAATATAAATTTATTATTTTTATTATATTGATCTTTCAACTGTGTCTGGATAACAGTGTAGAAGTTACAATGACAGGGTGTATGTAAGCTCATGCTACCATATCCAGTAACATAAAACTGACCTTAGAAAGGACCTGAATTTTGGGAAAGTAACTCAGTAAGAAAATCCTCATGATATGTGTGGTAATGGATGCCTATAGCAAAAGGGTTACTTCAACATAAAAACGTCCAACATTCAGTGATGTCGAGAAACCCACTTGTTGACAAATTTATATGGAAAAACGGCTCGTTTGGGTTGAGAAAATATTTTACATAGAAGAGCGAACAACGTTTCGACATTCTTCGGTCATCATCAGGTTCACAAGAAAGAGGTAACTGACCGGAAGCTGACCACATGTTTGAAAGGGGTTGTGTAACTGAGTGTCGAAATGTAGAGGGCGGTATTAGATGTTTGAATATATAATTTTATTTATTTTATTATATTAATATAGGTATAAAGGCGTTCCTTTATATTGGTTTATTTTGGGTTTAAGTTGTTGTATAAGTAAGGCTTCTTTAATTTTGCGTTTGTTTCTTTATTTAGTATTTGAGTGTTTTCTATGGTTATGTTGTGTTTATTTGACTTGCAGTGTTCGAAAACGTGTGAAGGTGACTTTTTATGTTCTTTGAATCTGGTTTCCATTTTTCTACTTGTTTCTCCATTATAGAAGTCGTGGCAGTTATCACATTGTATTTTATAAATAATGTTGGTGTAGTGTTTGTCAGTGTAGTTTTTACATAATATAGACCTCAGTTTTGTGCCTGGTTTTTGAATAAATTTGGTATTAACTGGAATGTCATATTTTGTTACTAATTTTTGCCAAATGTTGGTTATTTGTTTGCTGATGTCAGGAATATATGGTATACAGCAGTATATGGTTTCGTGGTTTTTTGATTCGTGAGATATATTTACTTTAGTTGGTTGATTTTGCTTTCTGGTCTGGCCTGGCCAAGCGCGTAAGGCGTGCGACTCGTAATCCGAGGGTCGCGGGTTTGTGCCCGCGTCGCGCTAAACATGCTCGCCCTCCCAGCCGTGGGGGCGTTATAAAGTGACGGTTAATCCCACTATTCGTTAATTAAAGAGTAGCTCAAGAGTTGGCGGTGGGTGGTGATGACTAGCTGCTTTCCCTCTA
>NC_134827.1:66730545-66823199 GCF_004210375.1 Tachypleus tridentatus | reverse complement strand
AATTTGAATATTTGTTCTTCAGTTATTACCTCTTTTGAACTTTCCCTTAAACTATGAAATGTTATGTGAAATGTCATTAATCTTTTAAATCTTTATCTTATATCCTTCAATCATATGGAACTACAAAGCAACCAATGAAGATGGAAGAACTTCTTGCCACACCCGCCTTCAACTTGCTCAAATTTACAAATTGCTGATACATTTTTCTGAGGCTATGTCCTATTAAATTTATAACCAATAGAAAGTCTAGGATACAAATAATTGATTAAAGTATGATTCATCCTATATGATCTTACAGATAATTGATAAATTTAGCTAATTAGAGAGCCAGAGACAGTGAGATATTTTCTCAATGACAAACTGGGTATATCCTGCTTCAAACATAAATTATTGTGATATTATATTTTCCTTCCTTTCTCTCTCTCTCTTTTGAAGAATAGTATCAGTTTTTCAACAGATTTTCTACTGGTTATAAATTATGTTGTGATAAATTTGTTATACATTTCACATGTATTTTTGAGGAGTTCAGCATTTCTAAAATCATACACCAGTTTAAAAAGGTTATTTTTGTATTTCTTTCAGGTACCAGAGTTTCAGTATTCAAGGGGTGATGAAAAAAAATTAAAAAGAGGTATAAGTGGTGTTTGCCATTCAATTTCAAACCTCTTTGCCTCCAAAACATCAAAGAGGCAACAGTTTACAACTGAATATAGAAGAGCTAGGGAATACTTGTAAGTACACGTTTGGGCTTTTTGAATTTTATTTGCTATAAATCTTTGTGATTTTTAGTCAGGTGATATTCTGTACATTGAGTGTTTTAATATTTTTTATGTTTGGTTAGTTTTGTATTTTGGCCAAAGCAACTTAAGGACTAACTGCATTAGCCATCCCTAATTTACCAGTGACATACCAAAGGGAAGACAGCTAGTTAGTATCACCTACTACCTACTCTTTTTATCAACAAAGAGTGTAATGGATTTTAATGTTACAACATCCCAATGGGTAAAAGTATGAACATGTTTGGGGACAACAGGGATTTGAACCCATAACCAACAGATAGTGAGTCAAACCATTACGATCATTTCTTTTCACTATGGGCTTGGTTGAATCTGCCAAATTTGTGACCCCAAATTTATCGTTATAGTTTCACCACAATAAGTTCTAATACGTTTTTTGTATCTTTATAAAAATTTCATCAACTGTGAATAATCATTAAATCATTTGTTGTGAAAAACATAATTTATAATGAAGTCTTTTTCACTGCAAGAGTCTGTGAATATGTGGAATCAGAAAATTGACTCCTGTGGGTGCAAAGTGATTATCATGTAGATTAAAAACACTTAAATCCTCTGAAATTGAAATTTAAACATCATAAATAAACTTAAAACATTTTAGTAAGTAAAACTAGACTGTATTTTGTATTATTCTACCCAAACTGTATGAGGTTTGTCAGTATGACCAATCTTGTAACCATTAAAATAAATCAAAATTATCCTTTTTTTATTTGTAAAGTTTGTTAGAAAGGATTTTAGATTCAACAAAGGATTTGTATTTATTATTAAACCTGTATGGTTCATCAGCTTCTATATTAAACATTTTAGATTGACAAGTAAGATCTATATAATAGTGCATGTAATGTCACATCAGAATACAATCAATAACATAAATCATAACATCCTTTACTGGCCCAGTACAGGTTTCCAGTAAGAAAAAAGTATTGTCGTGTCACTACATCTGTATTATTATTTAATGTGTTATACATCTTAAGGCACTCTAATAGTTAATTACTTTGTAAATGTGACTTGTTGTTCTAACAGATGAAAGAGGTTTGTAATTTCAAAAATAATTTGTTCATATTTACATATTTGTGTAAAAGTTATTTTTACTGGTCTTGTTTAAGATTTGATGTTCCAGAGAAGAAAGAAGAATTCTTTAATTCAGCCCAACGTTCCCAAATTGTGGAATTTATTTTAAAACGGAAGAGATTCTCTAATAACGAAGAATCTTATGCATTTGGCAAGTGAAAAAAAAAATCACAATATATTTTAACATAATATGTATTTAGTTTCCTTTCTGTATAATTTACTGTGCATCAGAATTACTGAAAAAAATTCATAAGCTAAATTTATACTTTTTGAAAATAAATTTCTTCATTATGAACTGAGTCATTAGATAATCTGGGAGAGAAAACTGAATTTTTTCAATTACTTTTATAAAATATGAAATTCATTTATGTATCATACTTGTATGTTTTTCCTTGTATTTCAAAATGATAACATTTAGTGATGAGTTTATAATACTTAATATGCATGTAGGTAGCTTTTTCTGAGAGGTGCTAAAAGTATAAAAAAAGTTTCCAAACAAAGCAAACTTTTTAAATTGACTTTTGTAATAATTTCTGTAAGTCTTTCAACTATTCTAAAAGGTAGTTCATCATGTTTACTTTTAAAAAAGTTTTACACAAAGTACCATCATATGCAAGTGGTGATACAAATTTCAGTTTTGAGTACAAATTAGCTTTCATAAATTGTTTACTCTTTTGCTGCGACCTCTTCTGTGAGTGATTCAAAGTGCTCGTTCTACAACCGCCTACCGTGTTGTACACAAAAATGAATCACACACTTTTATGGAGAATCTATGTTAATAAATTTAGTTTTAGTTCACTTTTATTTTTGGCCAATCAGTTTTAACTTCTAAATTTTGAAAAGTAACATAACAAACGTTGTAAGATGTAACTTTTCCATATCATGTTAGGATTTACTAACAGGAACAGTAAGCTACTAAAATTTACATTAAGATAGAAACATGAACTAAACATAATTACAAGTAAGAATCTGAAATTTGCATAGCTTACCTTTTTGATTTACTGATATATCCTTAAATTATTTAGTCCAGCATGGTCAGATGGACAGGGCACTTGAATCACAGTCCGAGGGTTGCAGATTTAAATTCCTGTCACACCAAACATGCTTGTCTTTCAACTGTGGAGGCATTATAGTGTAACAGTCAATCCCACTATTATCGGTAAAAGAGTAGATCAAGAGTTAATGGTGGGCAGTGATGACTAGCTGCCTTCCTTCTAGTCTAAATTAGGGACATCTAGCACAGATAGCCCACAAATATTTAGTAGAAATAATGTTAAGAAATCTGTTAATTAAAAGTTACAGTGTGTATTTTTAGGGCTAACATTTAAATATCTGTGTCTTAAAATACCATTTGGGTTATAATGATTTGTACTTATCATCATTATATTTTGTTTTGACCTTGTACTGACCAGCTGCTGATTTAGTTTCTCATGTATATATAAAATCCCAAGATGGAATGTCCACCTGAACTTTTATGTCATATTAAACTTTACAATTTAAATTTAGAGACTTGTATTTTTTAATGTAGTTTGACATAAGACTGTTAATGTGTACTAGAAGTTCTGTTATTTATCACATGATGTGAACAGTTAATGAATCTAATTTTATATAGCAAACTGACAAGAAGTGTTTAATATTCATAAGTTAATACACAGAAAACAAGAAGCTATAATTATTAGAATGTACTGATTGATTGGCTACCTTTGCTTATTAACACTTGATAATATCTCATAAGTTTCAACTAGATTAAGTTTTAGTCCTAAAATTAATTGTGCTGAATAATATTCATAAATATAAAAATTAATAGCCATAACTGTATTGTACACAAGTAATCAATATTTCTCATAAAGATCTGTCTGTGAATTTCCAAAGTCCAAAATGAATCAGTCTGATTTAAAGTTTCCATGCGATAAAGTAAAAAAAATACTTCTTTTGAAAGATATTTTTCTGGCAAAACTTTATATTTTGTCTACTATTTTTTCAACCGTAATACTAATAGAAATGAAATTACCAATGTGCAGTGAAATGAGAAACTGAAAAATATGAAATATAATGAACAAACATGTTTTTTCCTCTCTGAATGCTAGGTTTTCTATTTTCTTCAAAGTTTCAACTTAGCATCTCCCCATACTCTTCTTTTAATTTTATGGTTTTACTGCCTGTACATAGAACCACTGTCTCCTGTCTAAAGCTTAGGAAGTTGTAATATCGACAGATTAACTGATGAATAAAGACATAGCAGAACATAGGTGAAAAACTAAAGATGTTATGAGAACAGTATGATTATGATGTTAGAAAAATGTGAGTTCAAGAAGTCTTAATCGAAACAAATAAAATCTTTGTAACCCTGGGTATTCCTGATACAATCACACAGAAGTGGAAACCAATGCACAGTTAATTTAAATAATTTCAGCTGTGATCCACTCTGTATTTTATGTAGAAAGTAAGCAACTTTCCCTAATGTTTAGGTCAGTCCTGTATAGTTTGCATTGTAACAGGTAAAAACATGATGTTTTGTGTTGTGATACAATATACATAGTCATTTGATAATAAACAGTTTGGAAAGAAGTCAGTTAATTCTGCTCTTAGACTGTAACCCACTATTAGTATTGGAGGTGTGTGTGCTTTTTTATTTGGACAATATATTGTACAGCTCATTCAAGATGTCTTGATAGAAATGAACAAATGAATATTACTTGTCATTAGACTTGGAGATATTTCACTTACTGTATCAGTAAAATAATGGTTATGTTGATAATTTATTTTGATGAGATGATTAATTTTGATTAGGGGGGAATGTCATTCTTCAGAATGACAAAGCTCCCAGGAAATGGTTATTAAACAACTGGGCTTCGTTTTCAACAATATTTAAAAAGCAACCCCTTGATGACATCAAGTGAGTGTTAATAATTTCCTGGACAGAATTTATTTATTTCATATAAAAAATCACTTGGTAAAAGTTTTGAGTTTTACCTAAAGATTGAAATTACCAAAAAAACTTTTTGGTACTTTTCAGTCTTGTGTCCTTTCTGAGATATTTTTTAAAGTGGTATTGCTACAGTAATTTTGAAACTGTTTTTCTACATTTCTTTCTAGTGTGGAACAGGAGGGTGTTTGTTTGAACTCTCTTTGCAGTTAGCTATAATTGTGGCAGGGAAGCAGTTCATTAACGCCGTGGTGGAAATGGGTGTTCCGTAAGTTTTTTAGTTAAAATAGACATTTATTGTAATAATTTCATGTAAGAACATTTTCTATGACAGTTGGCTCATTTTGGGACATAAGAACTGTGTTGTACTTTTTTTTTCAAAAAGGGATTTTGGTATGTTCAAGATTTGTAGTTTATTAATGTTCAGTCAAACATGTAGTAAGTCAGATTGTATGTAAAATTAAACTATTTATACATTCATGTCAACAAAAAAACTGTTTTTATTTTAAAACTAGGTAAAAATGTTTTTGTATTTATCTAGATGGCTGTTACGGGTTTACAAGAAGTGGTCAGTGCATAAAAAGGGTCAGTGTGCTCATGAAAACCATGCACCCACTCAGTGGGAGAGTGACTACAACTTAATAAACCAAGAAGAATTGGGTCTTTTTAGTGAATATCTTGAAATGGGTAAGGCTTAAGTTTAAAATAATGATGTGAAAATAATTACATTACTAGATACATATGTTCTACATAAAAACTTGAACAGGTTAAAATGGTACTTTTTCCATGTCTGTGAAAAATGTTAAATCTTTAACAATGACCTTGTAGTTTGTACATCATTCAAGAGCCTTAAAATCAAGTTATTCTAATTCTAGTTAACTGAGTAACTGACTACTATGGAAATGAATGATATATTATTTTAAGTTCCTCCAACATAGTTTAAAATACTTTTAGATATTTAATGTATAATTAACAGTAAAGATGAAATGTGTGATATGATGATAATGTATGTGAAAACGTAGTTGGAGCAGCATTTAGAATGTTTTTGATGATGTAGAAATGGATATGAATTGTGTTTATTGCTGAGCCTGAAGGGTTATAATGCTTTTTATTTATTTATTTAATATAAAAAATACTTAATAAAAGTTTTGAGTTTCACCAAAAGATTGAAATTACCAAAAAAAACATCTTATATGTGTATGACATGTTTAGAGTCACAGTTGGAGTTTTATTCATACTAGTTGTGTTTTGAAAGAGATCATTCTAAATACAATAATTATATATAAGGAGAGTCAGTCATGATAGGAGGGAGAGAATTCTCTTGTATTGCTATTGTATTATTTTTATTGAGCTATAAAATTCAATAAAGATGTGGTAATAACCAAAAGAGATGTAGATCTAATAGCATTAGTATGTAGTTAATCAGATGTTTCTGTTATATAATATAGTTTTAATTTCTGAATTTCAAAAGGAAAATATTTTAATTTGTAACGTCTTAGTGCTTACATTTCTGTATCACGTGATGGCACTTGTTTGTTCAAAATTGCTAAACTTAGACATCTTTTCACTTGTATTTGATTGACTGAAATTGAATACAGCTTTCAGACTTGCAGATTTTCCTTGTACATAACATAAAGTTATAGTTACCAAGCCATCCCATAAAGCTCTGTTCTCTTACATGCAGTCTTTCAAAAAATGTAAATACTTTTCTCTCTTTCTGTCTTTGATATTTGCTGTTACATTATTGATATCCATTAGAAAATAACTTTTTAATATTCTGTTTTATGTATAATGTCATCTCGTTCACAGGATGGCTTTTAAGTTTTTCTGAACATAGATTCAAATCTGCTTTCACTATGTTTAGTTTAACCAGCTAAGGAAATTGTTTTGATGCACAATGTTTAGTTAGAAAACCAGTTAAATTGTAATAATTATAAGACATTGAATGCTTTGTGTTTATTATTGTTTGTGCTCTAAATTGTGTGTTTGAAATTAATAAATAATTTGGGAAAAAAATGAAAAACAGCCCCATGGAACATTTGGGTTAGCATCTATCAATACTTTAAGTCTTTGACAACAAAAGAAATTACAGCATTCACAATTAAGTACTAGATTTTTGTTATTTTTTATGCACATATTTTGTTTGTTATAATAGTAAAAAAAATACTTATTAGGTAACATTAGAATATATGAATGAAGAAATAGATTAATTTATTTGCAATATATGTATATACTTTTGAAGATCGTGTGTATTACATAATTTTATGCTGTGATTTGAACTAAGTGTATACAAGGCGATTCCTGGGTTGTTACATAGGCTTAGTATATAGGAAGTTGTCATATTTAACTGATGCAAGCCTGATGATAGTCAGGATAAATAATGATAAGCTTTTATTGTGCTCTGCAGGGATTTTAGAAAGGAAAAATATTATTTCATATTTTTTTTGGTGTGGTTACAAGGTTAAACAAATGGCCCAAGCTCATGTAATGTAAGGGTAGAGACAATAATGCATAACATATAAATATTTACCAAAAATAACTTGATATTCAATTAGAAGATTCTATAAGCTATGCAAATGAAATTTGGAAACTGTAATATTAAAGACATATACATTTTATTAATTTTAGCGTGAAAATCACTTTGCTTTCATACTAGTCAGAGTTTAAAATTGAGACAAATCTTTATAAAAAAAAAGGTTCTTATGGATGGATTTTTTGGAGTTCCTCATTAGTTATTGTATCCACTATATTTTGTTTGATAAGAATCACTTCATTGTTTGTTCCTTTCAATTTTTCAGGAAATATTTTGGAGTGAAAATAGGCCTCTACTTTGCTTGGCTGGGATTTTATACCTGCATGCTGATCCCAGCTTCAGCAGTAGGAGTGCTGTGTTTCCTCTATGGGTTCTTCACCTTAATGGGTGATGCTCACAGGTATGAATAAAGGGAGAAAAAAGTTAAAAGAGTTATTAAACAGTTTATTATTTTTATAACTCATGTTTGATCATTTTCTAAATTATACTTCAGATAAATCAGTTACTTAGAGATATGTAATTGATGAAATGTGGTAAGTTATTAATCAGTGTTTAACTAATTAATTATTTTCACACAAGACATTTGTAGCTGGAATAATTGCAAAGAGTAATAATTGGAACCATTAATTTTTATTGGTTGATATGTTTTGAACCATTAATGTACCTTAAAATATTTTTAATAATTTTTGTGACAAATTGATTTAAACATAATTTCAGTTAATCAGTTAGTTTATGTGGCATTATGATTGATTTAAATGTTCAGCTGTACTGTGTTTATTCTATAAACTTAAAACAAAATTGCATTTTTTTTTTTACAGTAAGGACGTTTGTGAGTACTACAAAGACACAATTTTATGTCCTCGGTGTGACATAAAAGGATGTAAATATGAACTGAACAACTAGGACAGACATGCACTTTTGCCAGAATTACACATCTTTTTGACAATGGTGCTGCTGTATTTTTTGCTGTTTTTATGTCACTCTGGGGTAAGTATTATATAGATTTACCTGTTAAAATTATATAAATAATATTCTCTTCTTCAGACTCTGTTAGAGCTTTCATACACAAAATATCAAATTTTTTGTTATTTAGTTTTAAGACTTTTTTAAGTAATGCTTTTCTTGTGCCTATTTTCTTTTAGCATGTTGACTATCTAACATGCATAGTAATTTTGATTTTAAGATTAAAAATACTTGTATGCATCAGAAAATGTTCACATTTCACATATAAAATTTTTATAACCTCCAGATAATTATCAAACATTTTTGTACAGAAAAAACTTAATGTTTTGTCTGTTATTTTTACTAATGAAACTCTGTATGGGCTTGATAGATTTGACCACTATAAACAATTAGGAAATTAATATAAATAATGCCTTTTTTCATTCTAGAATAACTACAAACTATAACTCATATAAAATAGCTTAAATTTGATAACATCATACATTTATATACAAGGGGAGGTCAAAAAAGTGCCTCTCCCTTGAAAATGTTACTTTATTTGATATCATATTCGAACAGATCTTGTGAAGTGCATTTTACACATTTTTCTATTATCCACTAAAATATATAACAAATTAACAGCATTTTCAAGGGGGCCACTTTTCTTGTCCACACCATGTACAAATATAAATTTATTATTTTTATTATATTGATCTTTCAACTGTGTCTGGATAACAGTGTAGAAGTTACAATGACAGGGTGTATGTAAGCTCATGCTACCATATCCAGTAACATAAAACTGACCTTAGAAAGGACCTGAATTTTGGGAAAGTAACTCAGTAAGAAAATCCTCATGATATGTGTGGTAATGGATGCCTATAGCAAAAGGGTTACTTCAACATAAAAACGTCCAACATTCAGTGATGTCGAGAAACCCACTTGTTGACAAATTTATATGGAAAAACGGCTCGTTTGGGTTGAGAAAATATTTTACATAGAAGAGCGAACAACGTTTCGACATTCTTCGGTCATCATCAGGTTCACAAGAAAGAGGTAACTGACCGGAAGCTGACCACATGTTTGAAAGGGGTTGTGTAACTGAGTGTCGAAATGTAGAGGGCGGTATTAGATGTTTGAATATATAATTTTATTTATTTTATTATATTAATATAGGTATAAAGGCGTTCCTTTATATTGGTTTATTTTGGGTTTAAGTTGTTGTATAAGTAAGGCTTCTTTAATTTTGCGTTTGTTTCTTTATTTAGTATTTGAGTGTTTTCTATGGTTATGTTGTGTTTATTTGACTTGCAGTGTTCGAAAACGTGTGAAGGTGACTTTTTATGTTCTTTGAATCTGGTTTCCATTTTTCTACTTGTTTCTCCATTATAGAAGTCGTGGCAGTTATCACATTGTATTTTATAAATAATGTTGGTGTAGTGTTTGTCAGTGTAGTTTTTACATAATATAGACCTCAGTTTTGTGCCTGGTTTTTGAATAAATTTGGTATTAACTGGAATGTCATATTTTGTTACTAATTTTTGCCAAATGTTGGTTATTTGTTTGCTGATGTCAGGAATATATGGTATACAGCAGTATATGGTTTCGTGGTTTTTTGATTCGTGAGATATATTTACTTTAGTTGGTTGATTTTGCTTTCGGTCTGGCCTGGCATGGCCAAGCGCGTAAGGCGTGCGACTCGTAATCCGAGGGTCGCGGGTTTGTGCCCGCGTCGCGCTAAACATGCTCGCCCTCCCAGCCGTGGGGGCGTTATAAAGTGACGGTTAATCCCACTATTCGTTAATTAAAGAGTAGCTCAAGAGTTGGCGGTGGGTGGTGATGACTAGCTGCTTTCCCTCTAGTCTTACACTGCTAAATTAGGGACGGCTAGCACAGATAGCCCTCGAGTAGCTTTGTGCGAAATTCCAAAACAAACAAACAAACAAAGCTTTCTGACTAGGGTGTGTGTGCGTATAATGTTTTATACGGTTTGTGGAGCAAACTTATTGATGTTGATGAAGTATTGTTTTATTTTGTCTAATCATCGTTAATTTTATCTGGTGAGCATAGTTTTATGGCTGTGTTTATTTGGTTTCTTAGTATGTTGAGTTTTTGTTTTGTTTCATGTGCTGAGTCCCAAGGAATGTATAGTCTAGTATGGGTGATTTTTCGGTGGATTTCTGTTTTGAATTGTGTGTCAGTTCTTGTAATTTTGAGGTTAAGAAATGATATTTGATTGCTTTCTTCCTGTTCACATGTGAAGTTTATGTTGGGATGAATAGAGTTAATGTGATTGAAAAAATTAAGTATGTGTTCTGTAGATTTGAATCCCGCAACCGTGTCATCTACATATCTGTACCAGTATAGTGGTGGATGTAATGCTGTGTTAATTGCTTGTGTTTCAACTTGTGTCATAAAAATATTGGCTAGAACTGGTGATACTGCGTTGCCCATACTTAGACCATTTGTTTGCATATAGTTTTGGTTGTCGAACATGAAGTTTGTCTTTATGGTGGTGAATTCTATGAGGGTTGCTAACTGGTTACTGGGATTTTCTATAGTTGGGTTAGGGTCTCGGATATAGAGTTCTAAGGCTATCTTGCAGGCTTCAGTGGTTGGAACTTCTGTAAAGAGGGATATAACATCGAAACTGGCCATTAAGGCTTTATGATTAAGTTGATTTAGATTAGACTTGAAATTAAAAGAGTCTTTGATGAATGAGCTGGCTGATGTTACATATTTGGAGAATGCCCATGCTATGTATTTACCAAGATTGTAATTAAACGATTCATATGTGGACATTATTGGTCGTAATGGACAATCTGGTTTATGAGGTTTGGGGATGCCGTATATTTGCGGTGTGCTTGAGTCGGTTTTACGTAGGTAGGAATAAAGTGTTTGTGAAATTGTGTTGGCTTTTTTCATTTGTAGTAGTAATTTGTTCAGTTGCGTCTCGTGTGTCATTGTTGGATTTGTGTGTATTGGTTTAAATTTGTTCGTGTCTGATAGGATGTTATTCATTTTTTGGATGTATTCATTCGTGTTCATTATGACTATAGCGTTGCCTTTATCTGCTTTTAGAATTTTTATTCTTTTGTCTTGTTTTAGGTTTTTAATGGAATTAATGTCTCTTTTTGTAAGGTTGTTTTTTAGTTTTCTGTTTTGTGAAATTATGTTGATGGTTTTGTGAGAAAATTCTTTGAAAAAATCATTTAAGATGTTTTTAGGTGTTTCTGGAAAATGTAAATTTTTAATTTTACCTGGGAAGTTTGGCTGTTGGATGTCAATAAAATTATCTAAGTTGTCTTATTTCTGTTGGTTGTTTCCTTGTTTTTCTTTTCTGTAGAAAGTATCACAAGTCTCCTGGCTAGGCCTTCTAAACATGTTTTGATTTCTATGGTTGGAATGTTCCTAGGTGCTTAACAAAGGACTCAACTTTGCAATAGCTCAACTTCAATAACTGAAGTCTCACATCAAACACTTCAAATTAATTCCAAAAGCAAGTTATTACTTTGAGATATCTTGTCTGTAATTTGGGACTTTTCAAGGAAAAAGAAAACACTTTACAAAGTTTGTTATTACTAACACTTTGGTGAACAAAAATAGTTGAATAAATTATCATAAGCCATATCAGTTTCAAGAGTAATTTGCATTCTGTTGCAATTTCTGTCTTTAGTGATGATAAACTTTATCACTTTGTTTTTATTTACTTTCAGCTGTAATATTTCTTGAATTGTGCAAAAAGGTATTCAGAAAAAATTACCCACCACTGGGATATGACTAGTTTTGACACTTTAGAGGTAATGTGTACTTTTACCTTAGTAATTAATTTTATCACAATGGACTTGTGTATTTGACATGAACTTTTAACCATGGCAGTATACCAATTGTGATTGTGAAGGTACTAGTTGTGTCATGACAAATTTGACAGTAATCATACAAATATTTTAATTATATGTTGTCAGTGTTGACTGTTATGATTGCAAAGTGATTTTTCATGTTAAGATTAAAAATACTTCATTTAAAAAATTTTCAAATTTCACTTATGTAGTTCTTTAAACTTCCTTCATAAATATCAGATGATGTTTGCTGTCAGTAAAAAGTTTATTTTGTCTGTTATTTTACAAGCTGTAACTTTTAAATGATCAGCCAATCTAAACGTCCTCATAACCACCATAAAAAATTTTGAAATAATTGTAAATTACTTTTTATTCTGCTAAAATGACAGCAAATTGTGACAATATACATCTTCTGTTTCTTCTTAATCTTACAGTTTTATTGACTTTTGAACCATGTGTAACTATTAATCCTTGCTGTGAGGGTTGCAGGTTTTCATTCCCGTCACGTCAAACATGCTTGCCCCATTCAGCCATGGGGGCATCATAATGTGACGGTCAATCCCACTATTCGTTGGTAAAAGAGTAGCCCAAGAGTTGGCGGTGGGTGGTGATGACTAGCTGCCTTCCTTCTTGTCTCACACTGCTAAATTAAGGACGGCTAGCACAGATAGCTCTCAAGTTGCTTTGTGCAAAATTGAAAACAAACAAACAAACAATCCTTCCTCACAAGTTTTAAATCACTTGGTGAACTTTCAGGTCATGTTACCCTGTTGAATTACATTAAACAATATGAAGAATATTTCTTATTACTATTCATTATTTTAGCTAATTTAACCTAACAACTTTCTTGTTTTTTCATTTTAGTTACTTTTGTAGTAATAAATAAAGAATATTCATGAAAAACATAAAATGTACTGTTTACCAGCATCTTTTTTTTGTTCTTTACTGATAGCACTACCACACTAAATGCCCCCTGCTAGTGTAGCGGTAAGTCTATGGATATACAACATCAGAGAGAACTATTGGCAGCTTGTAAAAGAGAAGCTGTGATAGGTGTGCATGATAAATGACTCTAATTTCCTAGTGTATGACATCATGAACGAATAAGATAGAAAGCTGTAAAATAACTACTTTATAATAACTAATTTACATAAAATTATTCAATTCTTGGAGAGGTGATAAGTAAATTATAGAAAAAGGAAGAATCTAAGAACTTAAATACTATTAAAATTTGATTCAGTAATTACATTGTGATGCAAAGTTTACTTGTATACATCAATAATAAACTAGTTTAATTAAATTTTGAATTTAACTCTGTAAAAGGTTGTGACATATGCAATTTGACCTTCTTGATGTGAAAGGGTTAATGACCTTGTTTTCCTGCCTCTATTGGGTGCACAGGACAAGTTTGTTTGTTTCCAGTATGATATTTACAGCTACTCTCTAGTATTTCCCTTTGAACATCTTTTCAAACTTTGTCTTATAAAAATAATGTGTGAATGTTCCCTAAAGGCATTCTTTTGAGAACATTTCTCAAAAATACATGTTTAAAAATGTAAATTTCTTAACAGATAGATATGATGTTTTACCTGAACTCTGATCATAATGTGGTTTGTTTTTATATCACCAGGAACATCCAAGGCCAGAATATTTAGCTAAATTATCAACAGTAAAGAAAAGGAAAGTAAACTTTATTGCAGGGGTGAGAACAGCACTGTTATCAATTTATAATAAACATCAAAACAAACATCTGACTTTTTGTCCAGTTGTTCCCACAATTTGTCTTGTTTTTATACAAGTCTAGATCTATCTGTTGATGATGATTTTACAGTGTTGTAGTTGATTATCAGATTATAAGTTTTATGATGACAGTAAAAGTGTTTGGTATTGGTTTTACAACAAAACTGTAATTAAATATACTCTATCAAACAAAATTAACAAGCTATGTATCTTTTGTATAAATTCTTTCTTAAAATTTTTAAACTTAAAAAAATGCCTTATTCTTCTTGAAAAATGCAGTTATTTTGAGTAAATGGTATTCAAAGGTACAATTTTAAAAGGGTGATAAAACACTTTTCTAAAAATAATTCAGTGTAAATGCATTACATGTAGTTTAAAAGATAGCAGAGTATAAAAAATAGATGTGAATAACAAAAGTTTAAAAGATCTTGATCTTATGCTTGTTTCAAATATTCTCATTTAAAGTTCCCTGCCTGGCTGCCAGGTGGTTAAGGCACTCGACTCGTAATTATAATGTGATGGTCAATCCCATTATTTGTTCGTAAAAGAGTAGCCCAAGGGTTTGCAGTGGGTGGTGATGACTAGCTGCCTTCCCTCTAGTCTAAATTAGGGACGACTAGTGCAGATAGCCCTCGTGTAGCTTTGTGTGAAATTCAAAACAAAGCAAATCATTTAAAGCTCATTACATTTATTTTATCCCATTTTTTAAAAAAACAAACAAACAAGTTAGATTTTCCAATGCCTAAGTTGTGGTTTTATTATCCCCTTCAAATATAATGTAAATTGAACTTCAGAAGGAATATTACAGCAGTTTGTCATCAGTTCTGGTTCTCTTTCTGAGGGCATGTGTTTGAACTTTATTTCTTACGAGTTATGAAAATTTATTACTTAGTTTTTTACTGATGTGTTTTTCTAAATGCTTCTGTGATGTACACTGTAACAGGTAAACGAACCATACAGTCTCTGCATTTTGATTCATGTTGTTTTTTTATTTTTCTGACAATCTAGAATGAGTTTTAATTATATTGTTACTTAAGATGTACCGTGCACCATATTTTCCTGATCTGTGGTGTTACTACTTGTGAGTATTTATTAATGAATTAATTTGAAGTATATAGGTGTGTACACTAAAGCTATGTGAACATTTAAGATTTCAGATTTAAAGAAGAACCAATTTTGAGAACAGTGAAGTTTAGAAACAGGTTCAGTAGGTAAATTTGACACAGTAATGGTGTTTGGTATTCAGTGGGAATGAGAAATTTATCTATATACAGGAATATGTGTGTATTAAAAATTATTAATTTGGGAAGGGGTGTATGGATCATCAGAAAAGTTGAATCAAAATATAAAAATTGTATTTTCAAGCTGACAACTCGGGACTCTTAAAAAGTAAACAAACTATTTTGTCCCCACTAAAATTGATAAGTACTGTAGGCGTGGAGTTAATAGAGGGATTTATAATAAACTTAAGAAAATAATACATACATTACTTCCAGCTGTATTTATTTTCTTTGTTAGAGCCTTTGGCTATAGGCTTGACAATACAGTCTCTGCATTTTGATTCATGTTGTTTCTTTATTTTTCTGACAATCTAGAATGAGTTTTAATTATATTGTTACTTAAGATGTTTTTTTTAACATTCATTTATAGAGAATACATTCTAAACTTCACAAGTGCATGTGAATTCAGTTGAATGTTACATATTTTTTGACAGTTTACTGTTGCTTCTGTTTTATGTTCCACTCATCCACCACATATTAAAAATAAATGACAAATGTTCAAGAGAAAATAAACATATTTACTGGTATACCTCTGTAACATACAAACTGTAAAATTGTTCTCAAAGGACCATTGTGAAGGCAAAGATTGTATGATCACAAATTTAATGAGTAGCTTCCATCAGCTTGTACTATTATGTAACAAAAGATGAACAGTAACAAAGGAACCTCATCAGAATTGAATAATGTTTCTCTTAATATAATACAACAAAGGTTAGTGCAACATAAACATACACAGTCACATGCTTACTTTGATAGGCTTACATAACAAATATGTTTGTTCTTCAACAGCCTGCTGTGTACAAGTGTTTGTTAGAATAAGGCAACACAAATAATTCTTTCAGTGGCACACTTTGCTAAATTGCTAATTATCAATAACTTTTACTATCACTACCTATTTAAAATTACAATAGCTATATGAAAGAGTAATCTATGCAGTGGTAATAAATTCTGAACATGTACTTGTGACTTTTGCTAAGTACAAAAACAGTAGAAAGAATTACCGATGTGATATTGAATAGTAACATCTGTTATGGTAATCATCCAGTGTCAAACAGCTGTTGAAATATTGCCAGGGAAATAAATTTGAGTAATGATGAACAACAGTGGCTTGAATAACAATATCTATCATCAGAATCCCCTAATTTTGTTGTGTCTGTTTCCAATAAAAACACTAGAAAATGCACAAGCTGTAGTTTCTAACTAATGCACATACTAGTAAAACACTGGATTTTTTGATGGCTAAAAATGAAGGACTTAGAAAATTTCACAGCAGGACATAATTAAGGATGGGGAAGTAAGTTCAAAAGTACTGTCAGTTTCTTGCAGAAATCTCAGTGGAGTCCTGTAAAACAATAAATATCATTTGAAATAATTTTATAGTGGAATCAAAATGGTTATTTGTGGCTTGAGTTAAGCTGTCAGCAATAGATCTACAGTTTTGTTTGCTTACATTTTTTTTGTGATCCCTATTTGTGGATTTTAAATACCTAGTTTTTAATTATCTGCTATGTTGACTTTTTTAATGCACAACAATGAGAAAATATGTGTTTAGAGTGAGACACGACCCCCAATAGGCACGTATAAAATTATTCCAGTAGAAAAACAGCCCTTTCAAATAAAACAAGTGTGTTTAAAACATTTCTTTAAATAAAGATTTGTGTCTTTTGAAGTAATTATTTATCAAGGTTTTGTGACTTGTTTAACATGAGTCCAATATGAAAGCAGTCACTCCGGAACAACGTTGCATCTGTTATGTACTTATAACCACATGAAGCATCTTTCACTGAAAAATAATTAATTTTTAAGTCATGGACATTCATGGCATTCCATATAGCATATCTGTCTATGTTGTGGTTGAAAATGCTCAGTCGATTTTGCTGTAGTTTTGTGTAACAATAACATGAATAAAAATAACACGATTAAGTAAGGAAATTTTAACTTTGTCTCAACAATCATGTATTTTGCTTATTATCAATCTTTTGGTGGTCCAGCCTATTTACAAGAAAGGTTTTCAGTGGTGTTTCAAGAATGAGTCTACTTTTAAAGGTTTTTTTTTTCCCAAATGATCAGAGATTACTCAAAGGCTTAATAGAGATATCCTAGTACCACAGGTGGTACTGTTTTAGAGTAAGGCTGCATTCTTAAATTAAGATGACTTTTATAACTTCATGGTCATTGATTTTTGGTTCTATGTTTAAAGAAAAATTGTTTTTAAAAGATGCACTTTGTAAACTTGGGAGGATTTTTTATTATTTTCAGTGAATCCAGTTTCCAATTTTTTGCAGTATAGTATACAAGACAGTTATTTCAGTGACAGCGTACTGTATTTCAAGATGGCTGGTATGGGTATTAAAACTTTTATTAAAATAAATTAGAAAACAATGTTTCACCTTCTTAGGTCTCTCAGGCCTTCAGGTTAAGAAAAACAGTTTTAATAGCCATGCTAGCCATCTTGAGATACATTTTTACTTCACGTGGGTTCCTCATCATCATGAGAGAGATATAGTTTTTCTGTTGTTTCACCTTCTTCCAAACCCTTTTCAGTCGATTGCTATACCTACATATCTTGACAGATTATCTTGAAACTTGGTAGGGTCATACTTTGGTCCAGTATGTCCAGTAAGTATTTTTTTTTTTTTTTATTTAGGCTTTTTTAAGGGGTCATATGCCAAACAACCCAAAAATATATATTTTGGGCTCTTGTGTGGTTATATTTACAGAAGTCTGGAAGACAACTGGCACAAATGTAAATATTCATGAGCTCAATACAATGACAAACAAAAATAGCTAGATTTGCCCATTTTGAATCTTTTTTTTTTTGGGGTGGGGACAGGAAGAGATCTGAAAAAAGCATAATTTAGAGGTATTTGTTGATCATTTACTCAGCCATATTTTGACCAATTTACATGGTATCTGGTAGAAAGATATTTTTGTACAGGTCCCAAACATTGACAAACAAAAATTGTGAAATTTCCCATTTTTAGTAATTATAAAATGGGTTAAGATTCCACAGAAAAGCATAACTTTAGAGTTGTTTGATCAGTTGCAGGTTTCATGGTTTTTGTTTTATCATATCCCACAAAACAATTTGCTGCCTAGAAAATCTAGGTAAAGACTTAGTGAACCACTCCGTAAAAGGACAAACAACCTCCAACTGTGTGAAGAAATCTGGACTTTAACTGCCAGACTCCAGTTATAGTTTGCTACAGCAAAGTGTTTTTTTTAAGTTCCCTAAAACTATTTTAAATTTACATATATATTCTGTGTTACAGTAGGTCTTGATGCAGTGATTCTTTAAAGACATAACAAATTATGTTTTGTTCTTTAGGTAACAGTTGCTATTGCTGCTGTTGTTGGTGTGATTTTTTACAGAATATCCATTCAAACTGTTCTGTACTTCACATTGAGTGACAATCGGACACTTACCAGCATGGTATCTCTGTGACAGCTGCACTGTTGAACCTTGTATGCATCATGACCTTTAACCTGGTAGATCACTTAAATAAGAAAAGTTAGGGATATGAAATTCACCTATTTCTAGTTGTGTAAAATGTATTTTTATGGCTTTATTCAAGATGATGTGGATCAAATATCTGCTTATAGTGATATGTGTATATAAGTGTATGTGTGTGTGTATATATATATATGTGTCAAGTACCTGTTTATAGTGGCATGTAAGCATATTAGTTTTGTTGTTTATTTATTTTTTACTTTGAAATGTTATATGTAATTACTTGTAAATTTTTAAGGTTGTTTCTTGTTTTCTGTTCAGCTGTAAATAATGTAATGGTTTTTTTCATGTTTGTATTTTCAAGAATGAAATTAATGTAGCTTGGAATTTTTTTATGAATGCACCAAAGTAACCATAAGAAAATCTTTATATTTTGCGTTCCAGAGAAATTATTAAAATAATGACAAAACCTCAGTATTTAAGTTCAGATGCAAGTAACACTACTATATATTTGTTTTGTAAGATCTTCAGTAGTACTTTTCAGTTTTGGCCATTTCAGCCATGGGGGCATTATAATATGACAGTCAATCCCCACTATTCATTGGTAAAAGAGTAGCCTCAGGTGTGGCTGTGATGGTGATGACTAACTGCCTTCCCTCTAGTCTTACGCTGCTAAATTAAGGACTTCAAGTGCAGATAGCCTTTGTGTACCTTTGTGCAAACCTCAAAACAAACCAAACCAAATAACTTTTCAATTTTTTTATAAACACACCCATCATCTTTGAGTGGTCAAATACGAGGCACAGGAATTAGTGTATGTTGATTATGTATTTGTTCATTTACCCTTGGGCTGGGCATGTATAAATTTGGATTAGAAAAACTTGATTTGAACACCAAAACTTACAAGCCAGAGTAAATTAAATCAAAAGAGAATGGCACTGAACCAGGGATAAAATTACCATATTCATATCACACTGATATCTGAAATATTTTTGTATTGTTTCATTATTTGTATGCTAGGCCTAGTGGTCAGTGTGCTGAACTCTGAACCTGGGGGTTTATGGTTCTAATCCTGTTGCAGCAAAAATGCCCTTCAACCTTGGGATTATGTGAATGTTGTAAAAGTGATTGTCAAATCCTGTTATTTGATTAGAATAACCAAAGAATTAGCAATAGGTGTCATTTCATAGTCTTATCAGTTTAAAGTTAGGGATGGCTAGTGTAGATGTTCTTTCTGAAACAACTGACTAACTATTAACCTTTTCTAGATTTATAGAAGAATAGCCATCTTTCTTACTGAATTGGGTAAGTTTCACTTGTTTCTAATTTTGGCAATTCCAAATGAACATAGGTTATTTTGTATGTTTTGTTCATCATTTTGAATAACAAAATTTAACCAGAATCTGACTGCAAAAGTCCTTATCCATATTTATTTTAGTGCCAGATAAATACTGTAACAGTCATACAAAGTTTATCAGAATAATTTATACATCTTGAAAAAACATATACATTTTATTGGTGAATAAATCCAAATTATACACACTTTTCAAAATAGAACTTATTTCTGTAAAAATTAATTTATGCCACATTATGCATGTTATCTAAATTTTTAATTAACTTTTCTGTTTGTACAGAATGTAATAAAATCGCATTAGAAAGTAATTGGGTATAACTATATTGAACGTCACTAACAGCACACTTTACCAGTCTTAGTTTTATTATTGATCAAGTCTGAGTGTTTTGTTAAATAAACTAGTGGATCAGTGCGAAACACAGTAAAGTATATTTAGTTGTAATACCATATACTCTTGTGATCAAAGAAGTGGTTTTCATTCACATTGCTAACATATATATGCAGAAATACATGAAACATTGTATAGTATTTATATAAATATATTTATGATAATTTTAAGGTTAGATGATTATTTGTAACTTTTAATTTGGTATTATGTATTTGATTTAATGACAGTTCATGGTGAAGAACAGTAAATATCATATACTGTGTACAGGGATACTGAAAAGTAAAACTTGTAAATATACATTTTAGAGGCTCTAAAGGCAATGCAAGCACAATATGCAAACAGTGCCATGGATATAGTATTTTTAGTCTTTACATAAACATTAACATGTTAACATGTAACTCAGATTGTCATCCTTTCTTGATTAGAAATACTTTTCCAGTGTATTTGATATTTAGCATACAACAGACTTGTACATTCTACTAACAACTTGCAACATCTTGTATAGATATGCATAATAAATTCAGAAATATAGTGAACATTCCATCTGTAATATGGCATTCATCCAATAAACTGACCCCATGCAGTTTATGTTAAGGATATATGTGTGTTTTAACATAATTTTTATAACTTCAAGACTAATAAAATAAATTTTAAAATATGGAATTTTATTTTGAGATAAAATCATGTTACAATAAATAATAAAACATCTCTTGTTAATGCAGCCAGCTTATGTAAAGATATTACATAAATTGGCTTGAGTACTGCATGTTATAAATTTAAAAATTGTCAAAGATTACTAAAATGTGTATAAAACTACCATAAAAATATTTCCACTGTAAAACTAGAATGTAAAGCTCTTTTTTTCTGTTACAATATGGAATGAAGTTAATCGTTTTGATTTAAAATTAACTTGTGTTTCCTAATGATTTGGCTTGAGAAGTGGTTAATGTTTGCTAATTCATGGAAACTAGTGTATCTAGACCACAAGTGTCTTGATGAACAGTCATTTGTATCCTACTTCTGACAACAACAACAAAAAAATGATGGAGGCTAAGATAAGGCTTAACATTTATTTAGATCATGGACAAATTAAGAAGAATATGGAAAATTTGTCTTAAATTCCTATGATTTGTATTTTATTATGACTTCCTCTCCCTCAGTACAAAAATATTTGACCATAGTATTTCTAATTGTTCAAAACTACGTTGCAGAAATATCTTTGCTCCGTGTGACAGCAGCAGAGTAACCTAAAAGCTGGACCTGAGCCAGACATAGAATGATATTTATAACTATGGAAAATAATGAATTTTGTAAATATATAAGAAAGAAATAATTCACTTTCAGACATAAAGATATTTATACTCTAAAGATTTGATTTGAAGAATAGAACTTAATGTTTCACCTAAGAGCTCTAAAAACCTCTGACATGAAATGTGTTAAATGATGAGTTTAATAGTATTATCAATTGGTTGTCATTAGTGTTAAGGTAGTTTATCAAACATTTTTTATTTATGTCAACCTTTTTCTGTATGTTAATATTCTTTTTGTAAAATAGTTAATACTGTTCTGAAATATTGTATATAGAAATACATCGCACTCAAAGTGATTATGAAAATAGTTTGACTTTGAAGATGTACCTGTTGAAGTTTGTCAACTATTAATCATCAGTTTTTTACATTGCATAAGTTGTTTTGTTGACTAACTTATTACTGTTCATAGAAGTGTTTAAAATCACATGTAACATGATTTTTGAAACATTTTAATATCTGTATGTGTAGGTTGAAGTAGATGTTTAAGTTGTTGAAGCAATGTGCTAAACTGTTGTTTTTACCTTTATGTGTTCATTTTTTCTACTTTTGTTGGTTTTAGTTTTAATACAAAGATATTATTACAATTCATATGTAAGAAAAATGTCTTAAGCAATAAAAACAAACTTGTAACACCATAAAAAAGGGTATTCCCTTTCAAATTCAGATTATAGGTAACTAATCAAATATTGAAGCACATTATTTTTTGTTCATTTATAAATAAACTTAGCATTATGAGGGCTCTTTATTTATAAGTATTGCAGATAAAATTAATGTTTTAGCTGAATAATATAATTTATTGATGTACAAGTCTAAATATAACAAGCTAAAATGTTTTTTACATTGATTGTGTTTACAGTGAATTAAATGGTCATGGAAATTTTAATAATAACTTGTTGAAATGGCATAGAATTCTTTATTTTTTAAAAATGTCCTAAACTTATACTTTTTACCCCAATGACACAGCAGTATGTCTGCAAACTTGCATTGGTAGAAACTAGGTTTTGATACTGGTGGTGGGCAGAGTACAGATAACCCATTGTGTAGCTTTGTGCTGAATTACCCACAAACTTGTGGTTTTACCTTTGAGATTTTAGGAGACTTAAAAATGAAAAAGGACAATGGAGAAAGTGTCAATAGTTCATCAATACAGAATTGACTTTTTTAGATTTTATTTTTATCTTTATGTTACATGTGAAGAAAGCTGTTTATGTTAAAATTTATCTTTTGATGCAACAGGTTTGTTGGGTATCCAGGACATTACAATTCATTGTTTGGATATCGACAAGAGGAAGTATGTATAACATTGTCAGTTTTTTTGTTATATAAAAGTTCAGCTGTTAAACTGTTATTTAAAAAAATTTTTTGTGCACAGTTTATTCATAGTACTGTATAATAATTCCAAAACATACTTAACATCTGTTGACATTGTAGCTATTTCTCAATATCCAGTGTCATTAGCTGCTCGGTCCAGTTTTTCTTTGAAGACATTGTGTCGGCTGGTATGTGGAATACTTCTATTACTCTCCTACCTTGTTGTTTACATGATCTGGCCGATTCCTCTTCTGATGGTGTCCCAGTACTTCCTGTATATTTTTTTTACCACATCTGCTAGGCTTTTACCAGAAATGAGTATTTTCCTCAATCATATACTCTTTTTTTTATTTTCAGGGTCCCTTTATTTTCATGGTATCCCATTCTGGGGCTAGTGCTTCTGCGGCAAGTATGCTTTCTCTTTTCGACTTGAAACAAGCAACTACTTTTACTATAATTACTACCACCATTATGCAACAGGTTCTGTCAAAATGAGGTGCCCTGTAAGATCATTTAGGCACCTACCAGATGATATTATCTTGTTATGGATTGCCACTCATGGACATTCATGAATACAGCTAAAAGGGATTTTCCTAATCTTCGTATTGAATAAATTGTGATTGGTTTGCTTTGAAAAAAATGTAGGGAACTTGATTCCCCTATTGCACAGTTTCCAGAGCTCTGTTTTTCAGGTCTCCCCAGTGCATTTTAGCACCCCAGGCTGTATTAGTGGAGCTTGAGAATCTGTGGCAGACAAGAGGCTTTTCCACCAAAGTTTTTGAGTGTGTTCAATCACTCTTGGAGAAGAGGGCAAAGTTAGGGGTCCTCCTTCTAGGGCTCCAGCCTTCCTGGGAACCTACTCATAAATTTGGTTCATATTTTGCATACAGTTATCTAGTTGGGGAGTGCAAAACCCTTCTCTTTGATCAGTGCCAGTTTTGGTTATCATTCATGGAGGTTGGTTCACTATATCATAATTTTGAAACCAAAGCAATTCCATTGTAAGTCCTTGGTTGAGTGCAGGTTCCACATAATTCCAGGGTTAAGTAGAATACACCTTATCCACTTGGTTAGAGACTGAGAACAAATGTTCGTAATTCCATACCAGATAAGTTCTGTTCATTTGTTGGGTATGACATATGGGATCCCATTATTCCTAGCCTCGAGTGTTACCTTTTGGACTTGTTAAGTGTTGCTTACTTTCTTGTTGTTATTTTGATGGTGCCAAATGCAACATTCTGTGGTTACAGGTTGGTATCTAAAGTATATATATATAACATTGTGGTCTGAGCCAGCAATATGAGATATAGGTACTACAACCCCTTAATTTCAACCCTGAGTCGTAGAATCTTGGCTGTCTGGTCAGGGGTGGCCTACCTCATGATTATTCATATTCTGTTCTGCCTTTGATATAGGAACAAAGCTCCAAGTGAAGAGTATATCTGTTATAGAGGTAGGGTGTAATTTCCACACTTTTGTACCATTTTTTCTCTTGGTACATTCCTGTTCTATACAAATGCTTTGTGTGTGGATCATGCCTGCACTGTCCCCTACACTTTTATCAATGTGAGATTCTAGCTATAGTGTTGGTGGATATTATTGGAAACAATTTTCAGTTTAAGTAAAATGTTAACTTTTATTTTTAGATAACTTTAGAAAATAAGTCCTCTAGAGGCTTTTAATTTCCCAGTAATCTTGTAATTTTTAAGAAACTAAATCTGGAATGTAATTGCTACTTTCCTGTTCTTTAAGTCATAATAAATAACATGATGTTGTTGTTTGCAGTTTATTATTCATAAAATCCAACCTTTTTATTTACTTTTGCACTACCAAAATAATTAAGGCAATTTGTCATTTTCAGACTTTCATTTATATCTCCTGGTAATATCGAAACATGAATGTTGTAAAGTGTCTTTAAAGTTGATATAGTCATGTGAAGATTGTATGCAAAATGGTGGTCAGTTGGCCAAAATGGCCATTAACTTAACTTCTAAATACGTAAGGATATTATGATTTAAGAATTTAAATAATAAGTTAAAAACTAACTGAAACATTGAAGGGAATATTTTACTAATAATTGCGTTGTTTGTTCTTAGTTTAAGTTGAAATTTGCAAATAGGATTTGATTTTATACTGTATCAATAAAACTAAATATGTTCTATAATTAAGGACTTTTGTGATTTTCTTTTCCAATGTTCTTTTTTAAGTTGTCTCTTAGACACATTCAAAAGAATTTTTGGTTTTTGAAATTTTATCCCAAGAAATTATAAGTATCCAGCATTGTCACTATGTTGTAGAAATGACACTAAACATAAAGCATTGTAAAACTATCTCCAATTTGCACATCTCATTCAGTGTTGCTAAGACCTGTGTTTAGGCCTGAGTATCATTAGGACACCTGCATTGTTTTATTGCTACTAACAGTAGTATAGATCTAGGCTTAGATAAGATCCAAGGTCAGTAATAATTACTCATTTATACACAGACAAATGTAATTTAGATTAGAAAGTAACATACCTAAATTACTTTTTTTCTTGTTCTAACAAACTACATTTGAATGGCATTTTAATATATGACCTTACTAACCAGCACTGTTTGAGGTAATCTACTTTACACAGACAACATTAATCTATAACCTACCTTATCAATCTGTATATGCTCAATCTGAAACCTGGTTAGACAATGTTTTGCTCAATAACATAATAGCAATCAACCAAATAACTATAAGAAGTCCTGTATTTGCACTGGTATTTGGGACCTGAAGTCATAAATTCATGGTAGAAAAACATGAAATCTTGAATTTTATTCAAAGTACACTTCCTGTTGGCTGGGAAAAATAGCATTATTAACCCTTTCTCTGCAGACATCTTTTTCTGTGCATGCCTCAAGGTTTTAGTGAGTTACATTCAAAAATTGATGAAAGTATTTTCTTCTTATGATATACTAATAAATAAACCCTGAAAACATAGCTCATAATCCATATTTTAATAGTATACAAGTTTAAAGATTTTACTTTCAGAAGGCAATATTTAAAATAGAAAAACTAGAATTTTCTAGTGTAAGAATTGTAACATTTTCTCTTTAGGCCTTTTCTTCTCTAATTTATTTACCACCCCCTCCAAGAAGTAGAAAATGAAATTTAATGTAAATCACTTATTATTATATAATTTCGCTAAGGCATACTATAATTTTCATAGCGTTTGATATTACTTGGTTCCAGAGACATGAAATCAAATCTATCTTGCCACACCCACTTGTGATGTCCTCTTTATTAGAAATTACCAATAAGTGTTTAAGCCACTCAGTACAGTATTACTTAAAAACCAATAGAAAGCCGTGGTTTTCATCTGTCAAGTGATTTATCATATTGCAATGTTTCCTGTAAATAAAATTCCATATTTTGCTTTCAATTTAACCTTGATTGCCATGGGAAATTATTGTTTAAAAATAGAAATCTCTTTAGATCAGTTAGGTTAGATTGAGTAAAATAAGTACTACTGTTACTACTAATAATAATAGTAACAGGTGGTTAAGGCACTCGACTCGTAAATTGAGGGTGGCGAGTTTGAATCCCCTTCACACCAAACATGCTCGCCCTTTCATCCGTGGGGTCGTTATAATGGATACAGTCAATCCCACTATTTGTTGGTGAAAGAGTTGGCTGTGGATGGTGATGACGAGCTGCCTTCCCCCCTAGTCTTGCACTGCTAAATTAGGGACAGCTAGTGTAGATAGCCCTTGTGTAGCTTTGCACAAAATTAAAAAAAAAAAAACACAAACAAACAAAAAACTACAACTAATAATAATACTTTAAAAAATGTTCATGAGTAGCTGCTTCATTACTGCTTCAGGGGTTACACCAGTAACAAGGATTTAGGTTTAGATATTACACAAAAACGTTTGAAATTTTTGAGACAAAGAAAAGTATTTTTGATCTAAACATGGAAATCAACATTCAGACTAGTATACAGAAATTCTTTATTTATTTATCTATACATATGTAAGTATTCACAGATACATTTATAGTAAAAATACTCCATAAAAAATATAATCTTTGGTGTGCAAAAAAACTATTTATGTTTACTTAAAGCCTGCCAAACGATGTGAATACACTGTAATACTATAACAAGCATAGAATAATTGTTAGGTCAGTTCCTGGGATTAAGCCTGTCATGAGAAACTTAAACTATGAAGAATCAATCTCTGCAAAATTTTTCGTGTTAGTCACACACATTCTTTAAATTTTGAGGTTTGAAACATTTTTTGGACCATTTGATCCTGGGCAAGTTATTAGTGCTCTTACTCACTGACTTATATCTTATTGTACTTTTCAGTCTTGTGTCCTTTCTGAGATATTTTTTAAAGTGGTATTGCTACAGTAATTTTGAAACTGTTTTTCTACATTTCTTTCTAGTGTGGAACAGGAGGGTGTTTGTTTGAACTCTCTTTGCAGTTAGCTATAATTGTGGCAGGGAAGCAGTTCATTAACGCCGTGGTGGAAATGGGTGTTCCGTAAGTTTTTTTAGTTAAAATAGACATTTATTGTAATAATTTCATGTAAGAACATTTTCTATGACAGTTGGCTCATTTTGAGACATAAGAACTGTGTTGTACTTTTTTTTTCAAAAAGGGATTTTGGTATGTTCAAGATTTGTAGTTTATTAATGTTCAGTCAAACATGTAGTAAGTCAGATTGTATGTAAAATTAAACTATTTATACATTCATGTCAACAAAAAAACTGTTTTTATTTTAAAACTAGGTAAAAATGTTTTTGTATTTATCTAGATGGCTGTTACGGGTTTACAAGAAGTGGTCAGTGCATAAAAAGGGTCAGTGTGCTCATGAAAACCATGCACCCACTCAGTGGGAGAGTGACTACAACTTAATAAACCAAGAAGAATTGGGTCTTTTTTAGTGAATATCTTGAAATGGGTAAGGCTTAAGTTTAAAATAATGATGTGAAAATAATTACATTAATAGATGTTCTACATAAAACTTGAACAGGTTAAAATGGTACTTTTCCATATCTGTGAAAAATGTTAAATCTTTAACAATGACCTTGTAGTTTGTACATCATTCAAGAGCCTTAAAATCAAGTTATTCTAATTCTAGTTAACTGAGTAACTGACTACTATGGAAATGAATGATATATTATTTTAAGTTCCTCCAACATAGTTTAAAATACTTTTAGATATTTAATGTATAATTAACAGTAAAGATGAAATGTGTGATATGATGATAATGTATGTGAAAAACGTAGTTGGAGCAGCATTTAGAATGTTTTTGATGATGTAGAAATGGATATGAATTGTGTTTATTGCTGAGCCTGAAGGGTTATAATGCTTTTTATTTATTTATTTAATATAAAAAATACTTGGTAAAAGTTTTGAGTTTTACCTAAAGATTGAAATTACCAAAAAAAACATCTTATATGTGTATGACATGTTTAGAGTCACAGTTGGAGTTTTATTCATACTAGTTGTGTTTTGAAAGAGATCATTCTAAATACAATAATTATATATAAGGAGAGTCAGTCATGATAGGAGGGAGAGAATTCTCTTGTATTGCTATTGTATTCTTTTTATTGAGCTATAAAATTCAATAAAGATGTGGTAATAACCAAAAGAGATGTAGATCTAATAGCATTAGCATGTAGTTAATCAGATGTTTCTGTTATATAATATAGTTTTAATTTCTGAATTTCAAAAGTAAAATATTTTAATTTGTAACGTCTTAGTGTTTACATTTCTGTATCACGTGATGGCACTTGTTTGTTCAAAATTGCTAAACTTAGACATCTTTTCACTTGTATTTGATTGACTGAAATTGAATACAGCTTTCAGACTTGCAGATTTTCCTTGTACATAACATAAAGTTATAGTTACCAAGCCATCCCATAAAGCTCTGTTCTCTTACATGCAGTCTTTCAAAAATGTAAATACTTTTCTCTCTTTCTGTCTTTGATATTTGCTGTTACATTATTGATATCCATTAGAAAATAACTTTTTTAATATTCTGTTTTATGTATAATGTCATCTCGTTCACAGGATGGCTTTTAAGTTTTTCTGAACATAGATTCAAATCTGCTTTCACTATGTTTAGTTTAACCAGCTAAGGAAATTGTTTTGATGCACAATGTTTAGTTAGAAAACCAGTTAAATTGTAATAATTATAAGACATTGAATGCTTTGTGTTTATTATTGTTTGTGCTCTAAATTGTGTGTTTGAAATTAATAAATAATTTGGGAAAAAAAATGAAAAACAGCCCCATGGAAAATTTGGGTTAGCATCTATCAATACTTTAAGTCTTTGACAACAAAAGAAATTACAGCATTCACAATTAAGTACTAGATTTTTGTTATTTTTTATGCACATATTTTGTTTGTTATAATAGTAAAAAAAATACTTATTAGGTAACATTAGAATATATGAATGAAGAAATAGATTAATTTATTTGCAATATATGTATATACTTTTGATGATCGTGTGTATTACATAATTTTATGCTGTGATTTGAACTAAGTGTATACAAGGCGATTCCTGGGTTGTTACATAGGCTTAGTATATAGGAAATTGTCATATTTAACTGATGCAAGTCTGATGATAGTCAGGATAAATAATGATAAGCTTTTATTGTGCTCTGCAGGGATTTTAGAAAGGAAAAATTTTTCATATTTTTTTTGGTGTGGTTACAAGGTTAAACAAATGGCCCAAGCTCATGTAATGTAAGGGTAGAGACAATAATGCATAACATATAAATATTTACCAAAAATAACTTGATATTCAATTAGAAGATTCTAGAAGCTATGCAAATGAAATTTGGAAACTGTAATATTAAATACATATACATTTTATTAATTTTAGCATGAAAATCACTTTGCTCTCATACTAGTCAGAGTTTAAAATTGAGACAAATCTTTATAAAAATAATAGGTTCTTATGGATGGATTTTTTGGAGTTCCTCATTAGTTATTGTATCCACTATATTTTGTTTGATAAGAATCACTTCATTGTTTGTTCCTTTCAATTTTTTCAGGGAATATTTTGGAGTGAAAATAGGCCTCTACTTTGCTTGGCTGGGATTTTATACCTGCATGCTGATCCCAGCTTCAGCAGTAGGAGTGCTGTGTTTCCTCTATGGGTTCTTCACCTTAATGGGTGATGCTCACAGGTATGAATAAAGGGAGAAAAAAGTTAAAAGAGTTATTAAACAGTTTATTATTTTTATAACTCATGTTTGATCATTTTCTAAATTATACCTCAGATAAATCAGTTACTTAGAGATATGTAATTGATGAAATGTGGTAAGTTATTAATCACTGGACTAATTAATCAGTGTTTAACTAATTAATTATTTTCACACAAGACATTTGTAGCTGGAATAATTGCAAAGAGTAATAATTGGAACCATTAATTTTTATTGGTTGATATGTTTTGAACCATTAATGTACCTTAAAATATTTTTAATAATTTTTTGTGACAAATTGATTTAAACATAATTTCAGTTAATCAGTTATTTTATGTGGCATTGTGATTGATTTAAATATTCAGCTGTACTGTGTTTATAAACTTAAAACAAAATTGCATTTTTTTTTTACAGTAAGGACGTTTGTGAGTCCTACAAAGACACAATTTTATGTCCTCGGTGTGACATAAAAGGATGTAAATAGGAACTGAACAACTAGGACAGACATGCACTTTTGTCAGAATTACACATCTTTTTGACAATGATGCTGCTGTATTTGTTGCTGTTTTTATGTCACTCTGGGGTAAGTATTATATAGATTTACATGTTAAAGTTATATAAATAATATTCTCTTCTTCAGACTCTGTTAGAGCTTTCATACACAAAATATCAAATTTTTTGTTATTTAGTTTTAAGACTTTTTTAAGTAATGCTTTTCTTGTGCCTATTTTCTTTTAGCATGTTGACTATCTAACATGCATAGTAATTTTGATTTTAAGATTAAAAATACTTGTATGCATCAGAAAATGTTCACATTTCACATATAAAATTTTTATAACCTCCAGATAATTATCAAACATTTTTGTACAAACAAACTTAATGATTTGTCTGTTATTTTTACTAATGCAACTCTGTATGGGCTTGATAGATTTGACCACTATAAACAATTAGGAAATTAATATAAATAATGCCTTTTTTCATTCTAGAATAACTACAAACTATAACTCATATAAAATAGCTTAAATTTGATAACATTATACATTTATATACAAGGGGAGGACAAAAAAGTGCCTCTCCCTTGAAAATGTTAATTTATTTGATATCATATTGGAACAGATCTTGTGAAGTGCATTTTACACATTTTTCTATTATCTAATAAAATATATAACAAATTAACAGCATTTTCAAGGGGGCCACTTTTCTTGTCCACACCATGTACAAATATAAATTTATTATTTTTATTATATTGATCTTTCAACTGTGTCTGGATAACAGTGTAGAAGTTACAATGACAGGGTGTATGTAAGCTCATGCTACCATATCCAGTAACATAAAACTGACCTTACAAAGGACCTGAATTTTGGGAAAGTAACTCACTAAGAAAATCCTCATGATATGTGTGGTAATGGATGCCTATAGCAAAAGGGTTACTTCAACATAAAAACGTCCAACATTCAGTGATGTCGAGAAACCCACTTGTTGACAAATTTATATGGAAAAACGGCTCCTTTGGGTTGAGAAAATATTTTACATAGAAGAGCGAACAATGTTTCGACCTTCTTCGGTCATCATCAGGTTCACAAGAAAGAGGTAACTGACTGGAAGCTGACCACATGTTTCAAAGGGGTTGTGTAACTGAGTGTCAAAAAGTAGAGGGCGGTATTAGATGTTTGAATATATAAGTTTATTTATTTTATTATATTAATATAGGTATAAAGGCGTTCCTTTATATTGGTTTATTTTGGGTTTAAGTTGTTGTATAAGTAAGGCTTCTTTAATTTTGCATTTGTTTATGTTTGTTTCTTTATTTAGTATTTGAGTGTTTTCTATGGTTATGTTGTGTTTACTTGACTTGCAGTGTTCGAAAACGTGTGAAGGTGACTTTTTATGTTCTTTGAATCTGGTTTCCATTTTTCTACTTGTTTCTCCTATATAGAAGTCGTGCCAGTTATCACATTGTATTTTATAAATAATGTTGGTGTGGTGTTTGTCAGTGTAGTTTTTACATAGTATAGACCTCAGTTTTGTGCCTGGTTTTTGAATAAATTTGGTATTAAATGGAATGTCATATTTTGTTACTAATTTTTGCCAAATGTTGGTTATTGTTTGCTGATGTCAGGAATATATGGTATACAGCAGTATATGGTTTCGTGGTTTTTTTGATTCATGAGATATATTTACTTTAGTTGGTTGATTTTGCTTTCTGTCTAGGTGTGTGCGTATAATGTTTTCTACGGTTTCTGGAGGAAACTTATTGATGTTGATGAAGTATTGTTTTATTTTGTCTAATTCATCATTAATTTTATCTGGTGAGCATAGTTTTATGGCTGTGTTTATTTGGTTTCTTAGTATGTTGAGTTTTTGTTTTGTTTC
Source organism: Tachypleus tridentatus (assembly GCF_004210375.1). Lineage (NCBI taxonomy): Eukaryota > Metazoa > Arthropoda > Merostomata > Xiphosura > Limulidae > Tachypleus > Tachypleus tridentatus. The sequence continues at coordinate 66,790,703 of NC_134827.1, read as the reverse complement.
ATGTGCCGAGTTCCAAGGAATGTATAGTCCAGTATGGGTGATTTTTCGGTGGATTTCTGCTTTGAATTGTGTGTCAATTCTTGTAATTTTGAGGTTAAGAAATGATATTTGATTACTTTCTTCCTGTTCACATGTGAAGTGTATGTTGGGATGTATAGAGTTAATGTGATTGAAAAAATTAAGTATGTGTTCTGTAGATTTGAATCCAGCAACCGTGTCATCTACATATCTGTACCAGTATAGTGGTGGATGTAATGCTGTGTTAATTGCTTGTGTTTCAACTTGTGTCATAAAAATATTGGCTAGAACTGGTCACACTGGTTTGCCCATGCTTAGGCCATTTGTTTGCATATAGTTTTGGTTCTTGAACATGAAGTTTGTCTTTATGGTGGTGGATTCTATGAGGGTTGCTAACTGGTTACTGGGAATTTCTGTAGTTGGGTTAGGGTCTCGGATATAGAGTTCTAAGGCTATCTTGCAGGCTTCAGTGGTTGGAACTTCTGTAAAGAGGGATATAACATCGAAACTGGCCATTAAGGCTTTATGATTAAGTTGATTTAGATTAGACTTGAAATTAAAAGAGTCTTTGATGAATGAGCTGGCTGATGTTACATATTTGGAGAATGCCCATGCTATGTATTTACCAAGATTGTAATTAAACGATTCATATGTGGACATTATTGGTCGTAATGGACAATCTGGTTTATGAGGTTTGGGGATGCCGTATATTTGCGGTGTGCTTGAGTCGGTTTTACGTAGGTAGGAATAAAGTGTTTGTGAAATTGTGTTGGCTTTTTTCATTTGTAGTAGTAATTTGTTCAGTTGCGTCTCGTGTGTCTTTGTTGGATTTGTGTGTATTGGTTTAAATTTGCTCGTGTCTGATAGGATGTTATTCATTTTTTGGATGTATTCATTCGTGTTCATTATGACTATAGCATTGCCTTTATCTGCTTTTAGAATTTTTATTTTTTTGTCTTGTTTTAGGTTTTTAATGGAATTAATGTCTCTTTTTGTAAGGTTGTTTTTTAGTTTTCTGTTTTGTGAAATTATGTTGATGGTTTTGATAGAAAATTCTTTGAAAAAATCATTTAAGATGTTGTTTTTAGGTGTTTCTGGAAAATATAAATTTGTAATTTTACCTGGGAAGTTTGGCTGTTGGATGTCAATAAAATTATCTAAGTTGTCTTTCCTTGTTTTTCTTCTCTGTAGAAAGTATCACAAGTCTCCTGGCTAGGTCTTCTAAACATGTTTTGATTTCTATGGTTGGTTTGTTCCTAGGTGCTTAACAAAGGACTCAACTTTGCAATAGCTCAACTTCTGTAACTGAAGTTTCACATGAAACACTTCAAATTAATTCCAAAAGCAAGTTATTACTTTGAGATATCTTGTCTGTAATTTGGGACTTTTCAAGGTAAAAAGAAAACACTTTACAAAGTTTGTTATTACTAACACTTTGGTGAACAAAAATAGTTGAATAAATTATCATAAGCCATATCAGTTTCAAGAGTAATTTGCATTCTGTTGCAATTTCTGTCTTTAGTGATGATAAACTTTATCACTTTGTTTTTATTTACTTTCAGCTGTAATATTTCTTGAATTGTGGAAAAGGTATTCAGAAAAAATTACCCACCTCTGGGATTTGACTAGTTTTGACACTTTAGAGGTAATGTGTACTTTTACCTTAGTAATTAATTTTATCACAATGGACTTGTGTATTTGACATGAACTTTTAACCATGGCAGTATACCAATTGTGATTGTGAAGGTACTAGTTGTGTCATGACAAATTTGACAGTAATCATACAAATATTTTAATTATATGTTGTCAGTGTTGACTGTTATGATTGCAAAGTGATTTTTCATGTTAAGATTAAAAATACTTCATTTAAAAAATTTTCAAATTTCACTTATGTAGTTCTTTAAACTTCCTTCATAAATATCAGATGATGTTTGCTGTCAGTAAAAAGTTTATTTTGTCTGTTATTTTACAAGCTGTAACTTTTAAATGATCAGCCAATCTAAACGTCCTCATAACCACCATAAAAAATTTTGAAATAATTGTAAATTACTTTTTATTCTGCTAAAATGACAGCAAATTGTGACAATATACATCTTCTGTTTCTTCTTAATCTTACAGTTTTATTGACTTTTGAACCATGTGTAACTATTAATCCTTGCTTTGAGGGTTGCGGGTTTTCATTCCCGTCACGTCAAACATGCTTGCCCCATTCAGCCATGGGGGCATCATAATGTGACGGTCAATCCCACTATTCGTTGGTAAAAGAGTAGCCCAAGAGTTGGCGGTGGGTGGTGATGACTAGCTGCCTTCCTTCTTGTCTCACACTGCTAAATTAAGGACGGCTAGCACAGATAGCTCTCGAGTAGCTTTGTGCGAAATTCAAAACAAAAAAACAATTAATCCTTCCTCACAAGTTTTAAATCACTTGGTGAACCTTCAGCTCATGTTACCTTATTGAATTACATTAAACAATATGAAGAATATTTCTTATTACTATTCATTATTTTAGCTAATCTAACCTAACAACTTTCTTGTTTTTTCATTTTAGTTACTTTTGTAGTAATAAATAAAGAATATTCATGAAAAACATAAAATGTACTGTTTACCAGCATCTTTTTTTTGTTCTTTACTGATAGCACTACCACACTAAATGCCCCCTGCTAGTGTAGCGGTAAGTCTATGGATATACAACATCATAGAGAACTATTGGCAGCTTGTAAAAGAGAAGCTGTGTGCGTGCTAAATGACTTTAATTTCCTAGTGTATGACATCATGAACGAATAAGATAGAAAGCTGTAAAATAACTACTTTATAATAACTTATTTACATAAAATTAATCAATTCTTGGAGAGGTGATAAGTAAATTATAGAAAAAGGAAGAATCTAAGAATTTAAATACTATTAAAATTTGATTCAGTAATTACATTGTGATGCAAAGTTTACTTGTATACATCGATAATAAACTAGTTTAATAAAATTTTGAATTTAACTCTGTAAAAGGTTGTGACATATGCAGTTTGATCTTCTTGATGTGAAAGGGTTAATGACCTTGTTTTCCTGCCTCTATTGGGTGCACAGGACAAGTTTGTTTGTTTCCAGTATGATATTTACAGCTACTCTCTAGTATTTCCCCTTGAACATCTTTTCAAACTTTGTCTTTTAAAAATAATGTTTGAATGTTCCCTAAAGGTATTCTTTTGAGAACATTTCTCAAAAATACATGTTTAAAAATGTAAATTTCTTAACACATAGATATGATGTTTTACCTAAACTCTTGATCATAATGTGGTTTGTTTTTATATCACCAGGGACATCCAAGGCCAGAATATTTAGCTTAAATTATCAACAGTAAACAAAAGTAAAGTAAACTTTATTACAGGAGTAAGAACAGCACTGTTATCAATTTATAATAAACATCAAAACAAACATCTGACTTTTTGTCCAGTTGTTCCCACAATTTGTCTTGTTTTTATACAAGTCTAGATCTATCTGTTAATGATGATTTTCCAGTGTTGTAGTTGATTATCAGATTATAAGTTTTATGATGACAGTAAAAGTGTTTGGTATTGGTTTTACAACAAAACTGTAATTAAATGTACTCTATCAAACAAAATTAACAAGCTATGTATTTTTTGTATGAATTCTTTCTTAAAATTTTTAAACTTAAAAAAATGCCTTATTCTTCTTGAAAAATGCAGTTATTTTGAGTAAATGGTATTCAAAGGTACAATTTTAAAAGGGTGATAAAACACTTTTCTAAAAATAATTCAGTGTAAATGCATTACATGTAGTTTAAAAGATAGCAGAGTATAAAAAATAGATGTGAATAACAAAAGTTTAAAAGATCTTGATCTTATGCTTGTTTCAAATATTCTCATTTAAAGTTCCCTGCCTGGCTGCCAGGTGGTTAAGGCACTCGACTCGTAATTATAATGTGATGGTCAATCCCATTATTTGTTCGTAAAAGAGTAGCCCAAGGGTTTGCAGTGGGTGGTGATGACTAGCTGCCTTCCCTCTAGTCTAAATTAGGGACGACTAGTGCAGATAGCCCTCGTGTAGCTTTGTGTGAAATTCAAAACAAAGCAAATCATTTAAAGCTCATTACATTTATTTTATCCCATTTTTTAAAAAAACAAACAAACAAGTTAGATTTTCCAATGCCTAAGTTGTGGTTTTATTATCCCCTTCAAAAATAATGTAAATTGAACTTCAGAAGGAATATTACAGCAGTTTTTCATCAGTTCTGGTTCTATTTCTGAGGGCATGTGTTTGAACTTTATTTCTTACGAGTTATGAAAATTTATTACTTAGTTTTTTTACTGATGTGCTTTTCTAAATGCTTCTGTGATGTACACTGTAACAGGTAAACGAACCATACAGTCTCTGCATTTTGATTCATGTTGTTTTTTTATTTTTGTGACAATCTAGAATGAGTTTTAATTATATTGTTACTTAAGATGTACCGTGCACCATATTTTCCTGATCTGTGGTGTTACTACTTGTGAGTATTTATTTATGAATTAATTTGAAGTATATAGGTGTGTACACTAAAGCTATGTGAACATTTAAGATTTCAGATTTAAAGAAGAACCAATTTTGAGAACAGTGAAGTTTAGAAACAGATTCAGTAGGTAAATTTGACACAGTAATGGTGTTTGGTATTTAGTGGGAATGAGAAATTTATCTATATACAGGAATATGTGTGTATGTGTACTTTATTATTAAAAATTATTAATTTGGGAAGGGGTGTATGGATCATCAGAAAAGTTGAATCAAAATATACAAATTGTATTTTCAAGCTGACAACTTGGGACTCTTAAAAAGTAAACAAACTATTTTGTCCCCACTAAAATTGATAAGTACTGTAGGCATGGAGTTAATAGAGGGATTTATAATAAGCTTAAGAAAATAATACAGACATTACTTGCAGCTGTATTTATTTACTTTGTTAGAGCCTTTGGCTATAGGCTTGACAATACAGTCTCTGCATTTTGATTCATGTTGTTTCTTTATTTTTCTGACAATCTAGAATGAGTTTTAATTATATTGTTACTTAAGATGTTTTTTTTTAACATTCATTTATAGAGAATACATTCTAAACTTCACAAGTGCATGTGAATTCAGTTGAATGTTACATATTTTTTGACAGTTTACCTTTGCTTCTGCTTTATGTTCCACTCATCCACCACATATTAAAAATAAATGACAAATGTTCAAGAGAAAATAAACATATTTACTGGTATGGGTATACCACTGTAACATACAAACTGTAAAATTGTTCTCAAAGGACCATTGTGAAGGCAAAGATTGTATGATCACAAATTTAATGAGTAGCTTCCATCAGCTTGTACTATTATGTAACAAAAGATGAACAGTAACAAAGGAACCTCATCAGAATTGAAAAATTTTTCTTTTAATATAATACAACAAAGGTTAGTGCAACATAAACATACACAGTCACATGCTTAATTTGATAGGTTTACATAACAAATATGTTTGTTCTTCAACAGCCTGCTGTGTACAAGTGTTTGTTAGAATAAGGCAACACAAATAATTCTTTCAGTGGCACACTTTGCTAAATTGCTAATCATCAATAACTTTTACTATCACTACCTATTTAAAATTACAATAGCTATATGAAAGAGTAATCTATGCAGTGGTAATAAATTCTGAATATGTACTTGTGACTTTTGCTAAGTACAAAAAACAGTAGAAAGAATTACCAGTGTGATATTGAATAGTAACATCTGTTATGGTAATCATCCAGTGTCAAACAGCTGTTGAAATATTGCCAGGGAAATAAATTTGAGTAATGATGAACAACAGTGGCTTGGATAACAATATCTATCATCAGAATCCCCTAATTTTGTTGTGTCTGTTTCCAATAAAAACACTAGAAAATGCACAAGCTGTAGTTTCTAACTAATGCACATACTAGTAAAACACTGGATTTTTTGATGGCTAAAAATGAAGGACTTAGAAAATTTCACAGCATGACATAATTAAGGATGGGGAAGTAAGTTCAAAAGTACTGTCAGTTTCTTGCAGAAATCTCAGTGGAGTCCTGTAACACAATAAATATCATTTGAAATAATTTTATAGTGAAATCAAAATGGTTATTTGTGGCTTGAGTTAAGCTGTCAGCAATAGATCTACAGTTTTGTTTGCTTACATTTTTTTTGTGATCCCTATTTGTGGATTTTAAATACCTAGTTTTTAATTATCTGCTATGTTGACTTTTTTAATGCACAACAATGAGAAAATATATGTTTAGAGTGAGACACGACCCCCAATTGGCACTTATAAAATTATTCCAGTAGAAAAACAGTCCTTTTAAATAAAACAAGTGTGTTTAAAACATTTCTTTAAATAAAGATTTGTGTCTTTTGAAGTAATTATTTATCAAGGTTTTGTGACTTGTTTAACATGAGTCCAATATGAGAACAGTCACTCGGAACAACGTTGCATCTTTCACTGAAAAATAATTAATTTTTAAGTAAGTCATGGACATTCATAGCATTCCATATAGCATATCTGTCTATGTTGTGGTTGAAAATGCTCAGTCGATTTTGCTGTAGTTTTGTGTAACAATAACATGAATAAAAATAACACGATTAAGTAAGGAAATTTTAACTTTGTCTCAACAATCATGTATTTTGCTTATTATCAATCTTTTGGTGGTCCAGCCTATTTACAAGAAAGGTTTTCAGTGGTGTTTTAAGAATGAGTCTACTTTTAAAGGTTTTTTTTTCCCAAATGATCAGAGATTACTCAAAGGCTTAATAGAGATATCCTAGTACCACAGGTGGTACTGTTTTAGAGTAAGGCTGCATTCTTAAATTAAGATGACTTTTATAACTTCATGGTCATTGATTTTTGGTTCTATGTTTAAAGAAAAATTGTTTTTAAAAGATGCACTTTGTAGACTTGGGAGGATTTTTTATTATTTTCAGTGAACCCAGTTTCCAATTTTTTGCAGTATAGTATACAAGACAGTTATTTCAGTGACAGTGTACTGTATTTCAAGATGGCTGGTATGGGTATTAAAACTTTTATTAAAATAAATTAGAAAACAATGTTTCACCTTCTTAGGTCTCTCAGGCCTTCAGGTTAAGAAAAACAGTTTTAATAGCCATGCTAGCCATCTTGAGATACATTTTTACTTCACGTGGGTTCCTCATCATCATGAGAGAGATATAGTTTTCTGTTGTTTCACCTTCTTCCAAACCCTTTTCAGTCGATTGCTATACCTACATATCTTGACAGATTATCTTGAAACTTGGTAGGGTCATACTTTGGTCCAGTATGTCCAGTAAGTATTTTTATTTTTTTTATTTAGGCTTTTTTAAGGGGTCATATGCCAAACAACCCAAAAATATATATTTTGGGCTCTTGTGTGGTTATATTTACAGAAGTCTGGAAGACAACTGGCACAAATGTAAATATTCATGAGCTCAATACAATGACAAACAAAAATAGCCAGATTTGCCCATTTTGAATCTTTTTTTTTTTTGGGGTGGGGACAGGAAGAGATCTGAAAAAAGCATAATTTAGAGGTATTTGTTGATCATTTACTCAGCCATATTTTGACCAATTTACATGGTATCTGGTAGAAAGATATTTTTGTACAGGTCCCAAACATTGACAAACAAAAAATTGTGAAATTGCCCATTTTTAGTAATTATAAAATGGGTTAAGATGCCACAGGAAAGCATAACTTTAGAGTTGTTTGATCAGTTGCAGGTTTCATGGTTTTTGTTTTATCATATCCCACAAAACAATTTGCTGCCTAGAAAATCTAGATAAAGACTTAGTGAACCACTCCGTAAAAGGACAAACAACCTCCAACTGTGTGAAGAAATCTGGACTTTAACTGCCAGACTCCAGTTATAGTTTTTTTTATTGAGCTATAAAATTCAATAAAGATGTGGTAATAACCAAAAGAGATGTAGATCTAATAGCATTAGTATGTAGTTAATCAGATGTTTCTGTTATATAATATAGTTTTAATTTCTGAATTTCAAAAGGAAAATATTTTAATTTGTAACGTCTTAGTGCTTACATTTCTGTATCACGTGATGGCACTTGTTTGTTCAAAATTGCTAAACTTAGACATCTTCTCACTTGTATTTGATTGACTGAAATTGAATACAGCTTTCAGACTTGCAGATTTTCCTTGTACATAACATAAAGTTATAGTTACCAAGCCATCCCATAAAGCTCTGTTCTCTTACATGCAGTCTTTCAAAAATGTAAATAATTTTCTCTCTTTCATATCCATTAGAAAATAACTTTTTAATATTCTGTTTTATGTATAATGTCATCTCGTTCACAGGATGGCTTTTAAGTTTTTCTGAACATAGATTCAAATCTGCTTTCACTATGTTTAGTTTAACCAGCTAAAGAAATTGTTTTGATGCACAATGTTTAGTTAGAAAACCAGTTAAATTGTAATAATTATAAGACATTGAATGCTTTGTGTTTATTATTGTTTGTGCACTAAATTGTGTGTTTGAAATTAATAAATAATTTGGGAAAAAAATGAAAAACAGCCCCATGGAAAATTTGGGTTAGCATCTATCAATACTTTAAGTCTTTGACAACAAAAGAAATTACAGCATTCACAATTAAGTACTAGATTTTTGTTATTTTTTTATGCACATATTTTGTTTGTTATAATAGTAAAAAAAATACTTATTAGGTAACATTAGAATATATGAATGAAGAAATAGATTAATTTATTTGCAATATATGTATATACTTTTGAAGATCGTGTGTATTACATAATTTTATGCTGTGATTTGAACTAAGTGTATACAAGGCGATTCCTGGGTTGTTACATAGGCTGGGTTGTTACATGCAAGCCTGATGATAGTCAGGATAAATAATGATAAGCTTTTATTGTGCTCTGCAGGGATTTTAGAAAGGAAAAATATCTCATATTTTTTTTGGTGTGGTTACAGGGTTAAACAAATGGCCCAATCTCATGTAATGTAAGGGTAGAGACAATAATGCATAACATATAAATATTTACCAAAAATAACTTGATATTCAATTAGAAGATTCTATAAGCTATGCAAATGAAATTTGGAAACTGTAATATTAAAGACATATACATTTTATTAATTTTAGCATGAAAATCACTTTGCTCCTATACTAGTCAGAGTTTAAAATTGAGACAAATCTTTATTAAAAAAAAAGGTTCTTATGGATGGATTTTTTGGAGTTCCTCATTAGTTATTGTATCCACTATATTTTGTTTGATAAGAATCACTTCATTGTTTGTTCCTTTCAATTTTTTCAGGGAATATTTTGGAGTGAAAATAGGCCTCTACTTTGCTGGCTGGGATTTTATACCTACATGCTGATCCCAGCTTCAGCAGTAGGAGTGCTGTGTTTTCTATGGGTTCTTCACCTTAATGGGTGATGCTCACAGGTATGAATAAAGGGAGAAAAAAGTTAAAAGAGTTATTAAACAGTTTATTATTTTTATAACTCATGTTCGATCATTTTCTAAATTATACCTCAGATAAATCAGTTACTTAGAGATATGTTATTTTATGTGGCATTATGATTGATTTAAATGTTCAGCTATACTGTGTTTATTCTGTAAACTTAAAACAAAATTGCATTTTTTTTTTACAGGACGTTTGTGAGTAGTACAAAGTCACAATTTTATATGTCTATATGGTCTAGAACTCGATATTTTATCGACAGTTCAAAACTTATAACAAGCAAATTCAATCTGAGTTGAGACTGTCACACATCACTTAAGCTGGCTATCGTGGATGGTTTTGTACTGATTCCAAGCTGAAATTTTCCAGGGATGCTATTTAATGTTTTTGTAGAAAAAATAATATCCCAAATTAATGTGCTGAAATTGTATGGTTTGTAATGTTCAAAATCTACTGCACACCTGGTCTCCAATTTTGTTGTTTTATGATTAATTGGTGTTAATCACAATTATAGCTTCTGAGGCCTATATCACACTGTCTTTAACTGACTAATAATATTCTTCTTGCTCTTGGCATGTTGGTTTATACAGTTTATTGTGAGTTTTCATAAATAAATAAATATTAAATCTTACTCTTGATAATCTTCTACAAATTTCAAGAACAGATGGGATTTGTGCAATACATAGCCAACACAATATACATCACATGCAAAAAAGGAAAACTATATTGAAATAAGCGTAGGCACTAAAACAAATGTATAATGGTAAATCTGTTAGAAATCACAGTCTGAAGCTCTTAAAATGTAAACAATAATGTGATACACAACTTCTTTGTGACATACAAACACTCTTCCATTAACTGAGTGAGGACTGTTATTAGTAAATAATAACAATCATTTGACAGTCAGTTGTAAGTAATATTTGGATTTTAGCCTTTTAGGTATTTTCATGATGACATTTCAAGTTACCCAGATAGTGAAGTAATGTAATATTCATACTTTGAAGTTTGTTTTATTTCAAACCTTGATTTTTTACACTAAATATACAGAGAAGAATTATTAGAGTTAATTAATAACTCCTGATTAGTCTTTAGTGATAAGTCTTAATTCATAACTTAGCTGAGATATATATAATCCATTCTACTGAAAGAGAATTGTTTTGTAAGCAAAAAATAATAATAAAAGATTAGACAGTAAATAGGGTGATTCTATTTTGATAGGAATATGGTAGAGAATTCTTAATTCTGTTGGAAAGATTTCTGTCATCACAAATGTAAGTACAGAGAATTATGAGCAATGTTTGTACTTGTTCTTTACACTAACTGTCAGTAATATCACATACATTGATTACAGTGATAAAGGAATACTTCATACACGTGTATGATATTAGAGTGAGACACCTATAATAATCATTATACGTGAAATAAACTCTTTGCATTTCCTTTCAAATTTTTTCTAAATTATGAAATTATTTTGAGAAACGTTGGATGTTTAAGGTGATTATTAAATTAATGTTATAAGTATTGGTCAGTTCAAAACTGTAACTTAATATGATCTCTTTGAATTTCTTTGAATTGAATAATATGAATTTCTGTGTACTTGTGTTTTTTCTGGAGTGATTTTCTGGTTTATAAAATACATTGATGTGATTTCTTTTTGTCAGTCAGTTTGCAAGTTTACACCTACTGACCATTGGTTGTTATTAATTAAAGACCAAATTTTGTGCATTGAAGAAGTGATATGATATTAATTACTAAATTACTTTACTTACTAAATTAATTACTTAATTGTTACTATTCTGAAGAGACAGAAGTTTATAATGTATCACATATTAATGTCAATAGAAATAATAAATTGTTTTTGACCTTTGTGATCACTTGAAGTAGAGTGTCACCATATTATTACTTTATTTTGGAATTATATAGTATAATAATTCTATATAGTAAATTGATGTTCATTTAATATAAAAAGTAATGATGTCATAAGAAATTTAAGATGAAAATGCTATTATTTTCTGTTCTATCAAGTGATGGAATAGACATTTAACACAGTGAATTTTATTATAATCCACAATGTTAAACCCAGTTAACTGTGTACTATGATATTTTTTCTACATTGTCAAATATACTTAATGGTATATTTGGTATACTATACAAGTTTTGTAGAGGAGACATTTTATAAAGTTTTCATTTCACCAGATGGGTCACTGAATGGATTTCTGAACTTTACTCTGTCAGATTTCAACATCAGTGACTTTTCTGTTGATATGAATATCATTTCTGAAAACACCAGTATGGAATACTGCAAGTAAGTGTTAATTTTTGCCTTATTGTGTTAAAGTAACAATGTATGTGTGATTAAGAACCAATGTGGTGTCTCTTTAACCCTATTGACATGGGATATCAAATTGTGCAAGGTACAACCATTTTACTGAGTTAGTTTCAAAGTTATCATCCATGAAAGTATTTACCACAATGAATGCAACATGATACATTTGGCATGTACAAGTTTGTGGAAATGATGCCTAGCATGGTCAGACATATTGGAAAAGATATCTGGTATGCGTAGATATTTGATGAAGGTTATGTCTCGTATGCATAGACATATGGATTGAAATTATGTTTGGCATGTGCAAATATAATGCTGTAGGTGATATCTAGCATGTGTAGATATTATATATGGGTGGAGTCAATAAAGGGTTGATTAAACTACTTAAAATAATACATATTATTAAACTTGATACAAAAAGATACTTTATGACTTAAATATTAGTATTACATAAGATTTAATTCTTAAGTTAAAAAATGAATATACACAATCTGGTGATGTTCTGACTTTTCATTTACAAGTGTCTCTGAAAGACACCCTAGTCCTTGCCTTCCTGTTGCTAGAAAATATTCTTCCACTTCATGCCCCCCCCGTTGCTAGGAAAATTTCTTCACTGCTTGCGCCCGTTGCTAGGGAAATTTTTCCCACTCCTTGCCCCCCATTACTAGGAAATTTCCCCATCATCATGGCTCTATTGGATTCTTCCACTGTTTGCTCACACTGCGTGTATTAGGCGGCAGCAGATGATCGAAATGCCGACAAAATGCTCAATGGGACGTCGAATCGAAGGACCCGCCGCCAACCGTTCGGGCACTTTTCGCAACGGCTGCGAAAAAAGGTATTCCTCCGTCGGTAGGCGGCGGGCGCGGGTCATTAAATACGAGAGGGTGTCTGACTCGTGCACGTTACCTCGGTCTCAATACATCGACGGTCTCGCGGGAGCCCGTCAAGGGATAGCAGAGACGAAAATTGACAAAGTGCGACACCGTCATCACAGACCTGTTATTGCTCTGTCTCGTGCGGCTAAACGCCGCTTGTCCCTCTAACAAGATCGACCGACAAGTATAATCAGTCGTCTATTTAATAGGCTAGAGTCTCGTTCGTTTTCGGAATTAACCAGACAAATCGCTCCACCAACTACGAACGGCCATGCACCACCACCCACTGAATCAAGAAAGAGCTCTTAATCTGTCAATCCTTCCAGTGTCCGGGCGGGGTGAGTTTCCCCGTGTTGAGTCAAATTAAGCCGCAGGCTCCACTCCGGTGGTGCCCTTCCGTCAATTCCTTTAAGTTTCAGCTTTGCAACCATACTTCCCGGAACCCAAACACTTTGGTTTCCCGGAAGCTGCCCGGCGAGTCGTTTGGGGAACTCAGGCGGATCGCTGGTTGGCATCGTTTATGGTTAGAACTAGGGCGGTATCTGATCGCCTTCGAACCTCTAACTTTCGTTCTTGATTAATGAAAACATTCCTGGCAAATGCTTTCGCAGTAGTTCGTCTTGCGACGGTCCAAGAATTTCACCTCTAGCGTCGCACTACGAATGCCCCCGTCTGTCCCTCTTAGTCATTACCTCGTGTTCGGAAAACCAACAAAATAGAACCGAGGTCCTATTCCATTATTCCATGCACCATTATTCAAGCGTTTCGCCTGCTTTGAGCACACTAATTTTTTCAAAGTAAACTTGCCGGCCACCCAAGACACTCAATCAAGGGCACCGAGGGAAAACCGGCAGGATGTTTAGGCCAGGAAGTAACCGCCAAAGCGGACCCCCTGTCTAGAACTGAGATACGAGCTTTTTAACCGCAACAACTTTAATATACGCTATTGGAGGTGGAATTACCGCGGCTGCTGGCCCTCCAATAGATCCTCGTTAAAAGATTTAGAGTGTACTCATTCAAATTACGGGGCCTCGATAGAGTCCCGTATCGTTATTTTTCGTCACTACCTCCCCCCTTCTGGGAATGGGTAATTTGCGCGCCTGCTGCTTTCCTTGGGTGTGGTAGCCGTTTCTCAGGCTCCCTCTCGGGAATCGAACCCTGATTCCCCGTTACCCGTTAACCTACCATCGACAGTTGATAAGGCAGACAATTGAAAGATGCGTCGCCGGTGCCAGACCGTGCGATCAGCCAAAAGTTATCCAGAGTCACCATCATTTGCGGACCGAGGTCCGATTGGTCTTCGTCTCATAAATGCGCTCGTCCCGTGAGGTCGGAGCTTTGTTGCATGTATTAGCTCTAGAATTACCACAGTTATCCAAGTAGGAAAGTACGATCTAAGGAACAACGGCTGGATAATGAGCCATTCGCGGTTTCACCTTATTTCGGCATGGCTTAATCTTTGAGACAAGCATATGACTACTGGCAGGATCAACTAGGTATCTTTTCTCGTTCGGTGCAAGCCACCCGCCCAACGGCGAGTAGAAACACCACTCTCGAATCGGCAGACGCGTGGCTAGATACACGCCTGCCGTTCTCTGTCTACTTCGTGTCACCCTTCACGAGACAGACCTCTTACACACTCTGGAGTACGAGTTCTCCAAAACTACAGTTCCGATAAAACGAAACAAACTAGGGCGTATCAGGAAGAACCGACATTCGGAGGACAGATCAACTCACACTAAGCTACGTCGAAAATGATGCATATTCCGATGTCTCGGCATAGTTACCCGAAACTCGTCGCATCAGCAGTGGGAACAGAACGTCTTTCGTAACAAAAGACAATCGTTAATCGCTCGGATTAACTCGTATGCGTGCGGTCGAACGCACGTACTGCTTTTATCCCCGCTCGGACCGAGAGGGAAAGGGAAACAGTCACCGTTATTGACATGCCCCGTGAAAGGGAAGGGCCGCTCGGACCCTTGGTTTGACAAGCTGAAATTCAACGGCTCGTGCAGAGCACGCTGCGGGTCCAGCATCCCGTGTGTCTCTGACTGAGACCGGCTAATCGCTCCGATTAACTGGTATGCGTGCGGTCGAACGCACGTACTGCTTTTATCCCCGCTCGGACCGAGAGAGAAAGGGAAACAGCTACCCGTATATTTTACCAGGGCACGTCAAAAACCACCGTTACAGGTGGTGCCGAATCCACCGCGACGGGTAGAACGACAAACTTACTAGGAAAACGCCGCACAGTGTTCTTAAAACCATCACTTCTCGCAACATTCTTTTCGCTCCAATATATTGTTTCAATGCACCATTACGTTTGTTCATTCAATCTCTCTCGGCCTCTTTCATTGTTTGTTAACACTATCTGCAGTTGTTTTCGCTAGTACTCACCACCTGTGTGGAAACGGGCCGTGACCAGCCCACAGGTCCCGGGCACGCCGGGTTAAAAGGTGAGAGGAGGCTCAACACAATTTTTCAATCCTGTCTCAGACAGACTATGCCCCCTATATAGAGAAGGAAACTAAATTTAATGCCATCAGAACCCATTAGTACGGCATTTGAAAGTGCGGTAAAAGGCGAGGGACCAAGCGGAATAGTTCCGCATCGCTATCCTGAGTTGCGTCAAATTGGTCCTCAGTTTTGAGTGAAAAAGTGGTGAAAATGAACGCTGAAAACAACGTTTCTAACTATCAAACTGATTTGGCCATATCCTCCCACTTTTCAAATTTCACCGAACTCGCCTCACATCCATGCCGTCTTTGGCATCACTCTATACGGGAGAAAATTTCTTAAAGTCGTACTCCCTTTCAGTTCCGTCACAGAGAGACTATGCCCCCTATATAGAGAAGGAAACTACATTTAATGCCATCAGAACCCATTAGTACGGCATTTGAAAGTGCGGTAAAGGCGAGAGCCTATGTGGCAGTTCCATCGCAACCCTGAGTTGCGTCAAATTGGTCCTCAGTTTTGAGTGAAAAAGTGGTGAAAATGAACGCTGAAAAACAACGTTTCTAACTATCAAACTGATTTGGCTGTTTCCTTCCAAATTCCCCTCGGTGTGGATTCCTGTACGTGGTGAGGGGACCTCCCAGGGAAGGTTCTGTTCTATCTGGTTACCTTCTCTGGGATCTAAACATCCACCCACGTGTTTGCCGTGCGTGGCGACCCGTGAAGGGGAGGAGAAGATCCTGGTGGTTGAGGGGTCCAACCCTAACACACCACTTTGGCCTCGAATTCCTGTAGACGGGCGGCCTTTGGTGGCCCCCCCCGGTCAATCGGCTGGTCCACTTGGGCTAGAGTCAACCAAGTACCAGTGTTGGAAGTTCTCAACGGGTGTTGTGGACATTGTGCCTGATGCTGGTGTTTGGGTATAGTGCTCACGAAACCCTGGCGTTGCTGCATTGTCCTTGCGTGACTTTGTAGTGCGTCCCCTTGTAGGGCTCCATGGTGGGTGGGGTCAGTGGGTACCGAAATTTTTTCCTTTTCCTATGGATCCTCAAAAAATTTAAATAAAATTGTAAAAAACAGTCAATGGGTAAGCGACCACGTCTTGAATACTCAGAACAGCAATCTTCAACATCAGTAACACATGTACCTCATTTTCTTTATACTACATTCTCTTTCGGAAAACCTTTAGGGCAAATGTCCCCTTTTTATTCAAAAGGGACTAGAGGGACTTGCTGGCTCTCCAAAATCAGTAAAGAAACTTCGATCTGGTGACATATTAGTTGAAACATCCACATCCCAACACAGTGAACTCCTGTTGAAATCAAAGGCAATTGGGGATATACCTATTGAGGTTACACCCCATGCTGCCTTGAATTCTTCACGAGGAGTTATTGTTGAAAGGGATTTGAAGAACGTTCCCGAGTCAGAGATTCTCGCTGGTCTCTCCACTCAAGGAGTTTCTGCAGTGAGGCGCATCTCCACTCGCAAAGATGGAATTACACTGCCAACAAATACCCTCGTTTTAACATTTACTTCACCACGCACCTGCCACTATCAAGGCAGGTTATCTCATTTGCAGGGTTCGGCCATACATACCAAACCCTCTTCGATGTTTCCAATGTCAGAGATTCGCCACTCAAAGACATCTTGTCGTGGTTCCCTGACATGTGCTCGTTGTGGAGGCAAGGACCACGATGCCTATGACTGTGACATGAACCCACATTGCGTAAACTGCAATGGTTCTCACCCTCATACTTTCATTCATGCCCAAAATGGTTGGAGGAAAAGAGGTGCAGCGTTTGAAAACGACACATAACATTAGTTATCCTGAGGCTCGGAAATTGCTGTCCACAACTCCATCTCGGACATATGCTGCTGCACTTCATTCCACAACTACAGTGGGAGTGCAGACAGATCTCTGTGCCTCCAAAAGAATCGTTTTCAAAACAAATGAAAAGTCTTTTGACCTCCGTGGTTAAAAAAGGTTGATGAATCAACTACCACACCTATCTCTGTCCCTCCCATACCTTCCAACACACCTCAAGATCCACGTCCTTCAGTTTCAAATACAGGCATTTCTTCTGATACATCTTTTCTCCCACCACAAGAGACAACACAATTATTCGTTCGCGTCCTCAGTCACTAGATTCCCTTCTAATAACAAAAAACCTGCCCACCCGACACAGAGCAGGATCCATGGAGGTTGATAGACCTCCTCCAACTAAAGACAGTAAAGAAAAGACGTGGTCGTAAACCGAAGGGTTCTCCAGCCACTTCACCTACCCGTTCTTAAAAATGGCCACCTTGATACAATGGAACTGTCGAGGTTTACGTTCTAATCTGGATGATATCAAAACGCTGATTGCTTCCTACCATCCTGTTTGTCTTTCTTTACAAGAAACATTTCTCAAAACTGCTGATACTGTCTCCATTCGGCAGTTTTCTCTGTACAGAAATGACAGGTTGTGTGATGGTCGAGTACATGGAGGGGTGGCACTGTTGGTTGATCAACACGTGCCCACCCTGTATTTGTCACTCAACACACCCTTGAGGCTGTAGCCATCCGTATTTCCTTGGGTCATACCATCACTGTTTGTTCTCTGTACCTGTCCCCTGGAAAGACATATGATCAATCAGATCTGGATGCTCTCGTTGAACAATTGCCATCTCCGTTTCTAATCCTAGGGGATTTTAATGGACATCATCCCTCTGGGAAGTGCTATTATTGATGGAGGGGCCGATCTGTAGAGCGGATGCTCTCTGATCACAATCTTTCTCTTTCAATACTGGTTCTTCCACTTACTTTCATGCACCTAGTCAGTCCTTTACCGCTATTGATCTCTCAGTTTGCTCCCCTTCATTATTTTCCCATTTTCATGGAGGGTTGACAGTAATCCACTAGGCAGTGATCATTTTCCAATCCTTATAAGAGAGACTGGCCGTGGTCGATGCCACCCTACCCGCGTGCCCCGGTGGAAGCTGGATCAGGCAGACTGGTCCACTTTCACTGCTCTCGCAGAACTTGATCCTGCCATCGTAAATCAGCCATCAATAGACGACTGTGTAGCAGCGGTAACTGACTGTATTACATGCAGCTGCTCAGTGTATTCCTAAAACCTCGACACGTTTTCCACGATATCCTCGTCCGTGGTGGAATCCTGCTTGCCACTTAGCACGGAAGGCTCAAAAGCGGGCCTGGGATACTTTTCGTAGATATCCCACACTTTCAAACCGGGTTGCTTTCCAACGGGCCCGTGCACATGCTAGGTGGATAAGACGTCACAGCCAGAAGGAATCTTGGATTAAGTTCACAACCAGTATATCTTCTACCACCAGTTCCAAGATCATATGGGACAGGATTCGAAAGGTTAATGGACACTACAATTCTATCCCCCTCTCGATCTTACTCTGATGGTCAGGAGGTGACTGATGTTCAGAACATCGCTAACACTCTAGGTGAAAGCTTTTGCCGGGTATCTAGCACTTCTGCTTGTTCCTCCACCTTCCTGGCCATCAAGACTCGGGCGGAGCGATCACCTCTTTCCTTTCGAACTAACTGTTTCTTTGACTATAATCGTCCTTTACCCTGGTGGAACTAAAATGGCCCTTCATCGGTCTGCCAGTACGTCTGTTGGACCTGATGATATTCATTATGACATGCTGCACCATTTATCTCCTGCTTCTCTTAATGTCCTTCTGATTGTTTTCAACCGGATCTGGCAGAAGAATGTTTTTCCTGATGCTTGGCGCCAGGCTATTATTTTACCTTTCTCTAAGCCAGGGAAAGATCCCAAGATTCCTTCAAACTACCGTCCAATTGCTTTGACAAGCTGTCTCTGTAAGACATTAGAAAGGATGGTTAATGCTCGTCTTGTTTGGTTCCTTGAATCAAACAACCTCCTCTCGCCCACCCAGTGTGGGTTCCGTCGACAGCACTCCACCACAGACCACCTAATTCGTCTTGAAACATCTATCAGAGAAGCCTTCTCAACCGCCAACATCTTGTATCAATATTCTTTGACATAGAGAAGGCTTACGACACAACATGGAGGTATGGCGTTTTGCGAGACCTCCATACATATGGGTTACGTGGCCATCTACCCATGTTTATTAAAAATTTTTAATGGACAGGAGATTCCAGGTTCGTGTGGGTTCGACACTTTCCTGTTCTTTTGTACAGGAACTTGGAGTCCCTCAAGGATGTGTATTGAGTGTTACACTCTTCAGTATAAAGATAAATGCCATCACTGAACAACCCCTCTCACTGTTGCGAATGGGCTGTATGTCGATGACTTTCACATCTCATGTCAGTCGTCAAACATGAGATATATTGAGCGGCAACTACAAACCACCCTCAATTGTGTACGGAAGTGGACTATGGCGAACGGCTTTAATTTCTCTCTCTCCAAAACTGTGTGCATGCACTTTTGCCGTCGACGGGTATTCACCCTGATCCTGAACTTCATATCGGTGGAGTTTTGCTGCCAGTTGTCCCGGAGACCAAGTTCTTGGGGCTTATCTTTGATCGTAAACTGACCTTTATACCACACTTAAAGCAGCTTCGGTCAAATGCACAAGAGCACTGAACATCCTCCGTGTTCTCTCTTCTACCAGTTGGGGCAGATCGCTGTTCAATGTTAAAGGTATATCGTGCTCTTATTAGATCGAAACTCGATTATGGATCAATGGTCTATGGCTCTGCCAGACCCCTCAGCCTTAAAGATGCTGGACCCCGTTCATCACCAAGGACTTCGACTCTGCACTGGGGCTTTCCGCACCTCTCCAGTTCAAAGTATATACATTGAATCTCATGAACCTTCTCTACACCTTCGCCGTTTGCAACTATCTTTACAATATACTTCGAAACTTCATTCCTTACCAAAGCATCCCACCTGGAAATGTGTTTTCCTTCCTCGGTGGGCAGTACTTTTCAGAACAGACGATCTGTCATTGTCCGTTTGGCCTTCGCATCCGGAAGCAATTGGATGAATTGGGTCTGTCCTTGGATAACATTGCATGTTCCACAGGTCGGCCCATCCCACCATGGCTTATTACAGCCCCCAAATGTGACCTTTCTTTCAGTCACCTAAAAAAAGGCAGATACTCCAGATTGGAAGTACCGTCTTTATTCAATGAATATCTTTCCAACAATCATTCAGTTCCTATTTATACAGATGGTTCCAAATCAGGTAATTCAGTGGGCTCTGCTATGGTTTGCTATGGATCAGTAGTTGCACGCAGAATCCCTTCTACAGCTTCTGTGTTCACTGCTGAACTGTATGCCATATCTCTTGCCCTGGATCATATTGCAGCTGAGCAGTACTCCAACTGCACTATTTATACTGATTCGCTTAGTTCTATACTTGCCTTGAATCGCTACACGTTGGCTCACATCCTATTCTCGCTGATATTCGTGAACCGACTGGCCCGTTTCTCATTAGCAGCTACTTCAATCCAGTTTTTCTGGATACCAGGCCATGTTGGTATTCGCGGGAACGAGCTTGCAGACATGGCAGCTAAATATGTCTGCTTCAGCACCATCACTCCTATGCCTATTCCGTACATGGACTATGGTGTTATCTTCAAGGGTCGGCTCCGTGCCAGCTGGCAGTCCACTTGGGTGAGCAACGTGACAACAAACTTTTTCAAATCAAACCCAAAATTGGACTTTGGCCATCTAGCTTCCGTAAAGTTCGGAAGGAGGAAGTTGTTCTCACTAGGCTACGCATTGGTCACAGTTTTTTAACTCATCATTTTCTTTTATCTGGAACTGATGCACCAATGTGTAATTTGTGTAACACTCAAATCACTATCAGCCACATTTTACTTTCTTGCCATCGTTACAATTCTCAACGACGGCAATATTTTAAACATATTTTTTCCCAGGGTCAATCTGTAACATTGGACAGAGTTATTGGTGATGGTGACTCTGTCCACCTTGATAATGTTTTTAATTTTTTAATGGCCATTAACCTTTTTAATCTCATTTAAGTGTTGCATGTTTATTCATTACACCTTTTTAATTGTGGTTCCTTTTTTACAGTTTTAATCTCTCTCATTCAATTTGACATTGGACAATAGCCAGAACATTAAATAACTCGACACCAGGACTGGAAAGGCCAACTTCAGGTGACTAACGCTCCTGTTTGAACTATCCGTTTGAACTACTCGTTAGTCATCCTGGCGAGTTGTTATTATACTTTACTGCATATCATTTCACACTTTTTTACTAATTAACTTTTTAGTACTGGCCATATTGACTCATAACCCGGAACCAGGACTGGAAAGACCAACTTCAGGTGACTGACGGTGGTTTTTATACTTACCTGTTAGTCTTCCTGGCGGGTTACGATCATTACCATTCTGCTACAGGTAGTTCTTTACAACCTTGTTGACTGGATGTCAACATTGGTTTTTACGCCATTTTCTGTCTTAATTGCCGTTTTGCTTCTATCTTCAATTACTTCTACAAATTTTACTCCATTTACTTGACTTTATCCTTTTACTGGACATTTGGCTACTCATTATTACGATTTTGCGGAGTGTCTTTTAAAACTTTTACTTTCTTTTACATTTTGATAATAGCTGCTATGACACATAACCCAGAACCAGGACTGGAAAGGCCAACTTCAGGTGATTGACGGTGGTTCTTGAACTTACCTGTTAATCTTCCTGGCGGGTTATGATCATTACCTTTTTGCTAGAGTAAATACCTTACAACTTCTTATACTCTACCTTTTATCTTAACATTGTAGACTAGGTGTCAACATTGGTTTTATACTTTTTTGTTTTACCTTCAGTTCCATTTATATCTATTACTACATTTATTTATTTATTTATTTTTTTTACATTTTTTACCGAATGTCTGGCGCAGATAGCCTCGCTGCTTTGTGCCATAAAACACTAAATCAATCAATCAATCAATCAACCTTCCAAATTCCAAATTTCACCGAACTCGCCTCACATCGATGCCCGCTTTGGCATCACTCTATACGGGAGAAAATTTCTTAAAGCCGTCCTCCCTTTGAAGTCCGTCTCAGACAGACTATGCTCCCTATATATAGAAGGAAACTACATTTAATGCCATCAGAACCCATTAGTACGGCTATTGAAAGTGCGGTAAAAGGCGAGAGCCTATGCGGGCAAGTTCCGCATCGCAACCCTGAGTTGCGTCAATTTGGTCCTCAGTTTTGAGCGAAAAAGGTACAAGTAACGTCCTAAAAACTACGCGGGCAGTGTCCGCATCGTCCTCCACAACCCCGCCAACGGACGCGTCGCGTGATCGACCGCGAATCTCTCCTAGAGGCAATGAGGCCACTGGGGTTAGTCGGCGGCAACGTTTGAACGATAGTCCGTCGGGAGACTCGAGGGACGTCAAACCGAAGGTTTCGCCGCCAACAGCACGAACCCTTGCCGCAATGACTACGGGTAGCTCCCGCACAGACTACCAGCAATTCTGCCGCCAACACCCTGGCTACGTCCATCGTCGATGCCAGTCAAGCCTCACCAGTCCCCTATATATATAGAAGGAAACTACATTTAATGCCATCACTACTCAATAGTACGGCCTTTCTATGTGCGGTAAAAGGCGAGAGCTTATGCGGGAGAGTTCCGCGTGGCTACCCTAAGTACCGTCGAACTCTTGGTAGCGTGTTTCACCGGCTATCTGTCCGAAGAGCAGAAAGAAACTGCGGGCACTCGGCGGGAGCAGGTGATCGAAATGCCGACGAAATCCTCGGTAGGCGGCGGGTGCAGATAGTCGAATTTCCCAATCGCTGGTCTTCGGTAGTCGAATCGCCAGTCCTGCCGCCAACAGCCTGGTAACATGCCGATAACGCTTACGCTACGTCCATCGTCGATGCCAGTCAAGCCTCACCAGTCCCCTATATATAGAAGGAAACTTTAATGCCATCACTACTCAATAGTACGGCCTGTCTATGCGGTAAAGGCAGAGCTTATGCGGGAGAGTTCCGCGTGGCTACCCTAAGTACCGTCGAACTCTTGGTACGGCCCTGCTATCTGTCCGATGCGGGCACTCGCGGTGAAAATGCCGCGGTAGGCGGCGGGTTCGATCGCCAGGCCGCCAGAGCCGATTCCGTCCATCGTGGCCAGTAAGCCTAATATATAGTACCGTACGGCCTGACTATGTCGAACTCCGCGTTGGTAGCGTGTTTCACCTGCTATCTGTCCGAAGAGCAGAAAGAAACTGCGGGCACTCGGCGGGAGCAGGTGATCGAAATGCCGACGATATCCTCGGTAGGCGGCGGGTGCCGGTAGTCGAATCGCCAGTCATGCCGCCAACAGCCTGGTAACATGCCGATAACGCTTACGCTACGTCCATCGTCGATGCCAGTCAAGCCTCACCAGTCCCCTATATATATAGAAGGAAACTACATTTAATGCCATCACTACTCAATAGTACGGCCTGACTATGTGCGGTAAAAGGCGAGAGCTTATGCGGGAGAGTTCCGCGTGGCTACCCTAAGTACCGTCGAACTCGTCGTAGCGTGTTCCACCGGGTATCTGTCCGAAGGGCAGAAAGAAACTGCGGAAACTCGGCGGGAGCAGGTGATCGAAATGCCGACGATATCCTCTAGGGACAACGAATCGAAGGACCCGCCGCCAACCTTTCGGGCACTTTTCGCAACGGCTGCGCCTAGACGTACGACCCGTTGTAGCAAGCTGCTGTTGGACCGCGCGAAACAGGCCAAGAAAATGGGTTCCCCCGTCGGTAGGCGGCGGGCGCGGGTGTTTAAATTTCCTAATTGCTGGTACATGCTCTAAGACTCTGTTCGACTTGTATCGAGGCCAATGCATGTACTCGGCGGGAGCAGGTGATCGAAATGCCGACGATATCCTCTAGGGACGACGAATCGAAGGACCCGACGCTGGTCCGGGCTTGACCGAGCCGTCGAAGGCTAGCCTCGCCCAGTCCCTGTGCAGTACCACACCCGCGTCGGACTTCAGCCCAACCAGACCCAGCCCTCAGAGCCAATTCTTGTCCCGAGGTTACGGATCCGTTTTGCCGACTTCCCTTACCTACATTGTTCTATCGACTAGATGCTGTTCACCTTGGAGACCTGCTGCGGATATGGGTACGGTCCGGCACGAAAATCACACTCTCTCCCTCGGATTTTCAAGGGCCGACAGGAGCGCTCCGGACATCGCAAGAGCCGCGGTGCTTTACGGGTACAGCATCCCTATCTCCGGGCGAGCCGAGACAACTCTTCCCGGGACTCCCGTCGACGTGTCCGGGTTCGGGAATATTAACCCGATTCCCTTTCGGTCAGTCGCGGGACCTGCAGCATAAGTTTCCACTTATCTGCCGCGGCGGCCGGGTGTAGTCTCGACGCTCAAGCGCCATCCATTTTCAGGGCTAGTTGCTACACACTCCTTAGCGGATTCCAACTTCCATGGCCACCGTCCTGCTGTCTATAGCAACCAACACCTTTCATGGGATCTCATGGGCGTCTTGCATCGAGCGCCTTAACCCGGCTTCTCGTTCATCCCACAGCACCATTTCTGCTTACTAAAAATGGCCCACTGGGCGCTCACATCCGAACGCCGCCAACCCTACACAAACCTCAATCTTAGCCGACGAGATGCTGCCCAGGTTTTACGGGGTGGGTGGCGCGTCCGTTCGGACGGGCTCCGACATACTCTTCCTTCCCTTGCCCGACCTCCTGACCGCACTCTTCAGACTCGCCCAACCTCGACGTTGGGGCGTCCTACGGACAGGACAAAACAGACATAAAGAAGCAGCCGGCCTGTTCGAGTGCGGAAACTCTGCTACCTCTCCACTCTACCTGCTGAATCCTGCCATGGGCTTTCGAGGGCCCACCCGTTTACCTCTAACCGGTTTCACGTACTGTTGAACTATCTCTTCAAAGTTCTTTTCAACTTTCCCTCACGCTACTAGTTTTGACCGAATTTTTCTTTTAAACCTGATAAAACCGATTCTAACCAAAATTTTCATGTTTTTCACTTTATATGCTGATTTGACCATATTAGAAGAATTCTTCTTTAAACTGGTTTTCAATGGTTCTAACCACATCAAACTGGTTTTAACCTCAATTTGCACGTTTTTACACTTTATATGTTGTTTTCACCATATTAAAAGAATTCTCCTATTAAACTTGTTTTGTACGTTTCAAACGCGATTAAATCGGATATAACCTCAATTTGCACGTTTTAACACTTTATATGCTGTTTTGATCGATATACAAGAATTCACCTTTTAAACTTGTTTTGAACGTTTGAAACGCGACTAAATCGGTTGTAAACTGAATTTGTACGTTAAAACCTTTTAAACTTTTAAACCTGATAAAACCGATTCTAACCAAAATTTTCATGTTTATCACTTTATATGCTGATTTGACCATATTAGAAGAATTCTTCTTTTAAACTGGTTTTCAATGGTTCTAACCACATCAAACTGGTTTTAACCTCAATTTGCACGTTTTTACACTTTATATGTTGTTTTCACCATATTAAAAGAATTCTCCTTTTAAACTTGTTTTGTACGTTTCAAACGCGATTAAATCGGATATAACCTCAATTTGCACGTTTTAACACTTTATATGCTGTTTTGATCGATATACAAGAATTCACCTTTTAAACTTGTTTTGAACGTTTGAAACGCGACTAAATCGGTTGTAAACTGAATTTGTACGTTTTTACATTTTGTATACTGTTTTGACCGAATTTTTCTTTTAAACCTGATAAAACCGATTCTAACCAAAATTTTCATGTTTTTCACTTTATATGCTGATTTGACCATATTAGAAGAATTCTTCTTTTAAACTGGTTTTCAATGGTTCTAACCACATCAAACTGGTTTTAACCTCAATTTGCACGTTTTTACACTTTATATGTTGTTTTCACCATATTAAAAGAATTCTCCTTTTAAACTTGTTTTGTACGTTTCAAACGCGATTAAATCGGATATAACCTCAATTTGCACGTTTTAACACTTTATATGCTGTTTTGATCGATATACAAGAATTCACCTTTTAAACTTGTTTTGAACGTTTGAAACGCGACTAAATCGGTTGTAAACTGAATTTGTACGTTTTTACATTTTGTATACTGTTTTGACCGAATTTTTCTTTTAAACCTGATAAAACCGATTCTAACCAAAATTTTCATGTTTTTCACTTTATATGCTGATTTGACCATATTAGAAGAATTCTTCTTTTAAACTGGTTTTCAATGGTTCTAACCACATCAAACTGGTTTTAACCTCAATTTGTTTTGATCGATATACAAGAATTCACCTTTTAAACTTGTTTTGAACGTTTGAAACGCGACTAAATCGGTTGTAAACTGAATTTGTACGTTTTTACATTTTGTATACTGTTTTGACCGAATTTTTCTTTTAAACCTGATAAAACCGATTCTAACCAAAATTTTCATGTTTTTCACTTTATATGCTGGATTTGACCATATTAGAAGAATTCTTCTTTTAAACTGGTTTTCAATGGTTCTAACCACATCAAACTGGTTTTAACCTCAATTTGCACGTTTTTACACTTTATATGTTGTTTTCACCATATTAAAAGAATTCTCCTTTAAACTTGTTTTGTACGTTTCAAACGCGATTAAATCGGATATAACCTCAATTTGCACGTTTTAACACTTTATATGCTGTTTTGATCGATATACAAGAATTCACCTTTTAAACTTGTTTTGAACGTTTGAAACGCGACTAAATCGGTTGTAAACTGAATTTGTACGTTTTTACATTTTGTATGCTGTTTTGACCGAATTTTTCTTTTAAACCTGATAAAACCGATTCTAACCAAAATTTTCATGTTTTTCACTTTATATGCTGATTTGACCATATTAGAAGAATTCTTCTTTTAAACTGGTTTTCAATGGTTCTAACCACATCAAACTGGTTTTAACCTCAATTTGCACGTTTTTACACTTTATATGTTGTTTTCACCATATTAAAAGAATTCTCCTTTTAAACTTGTTTTGTACGTTTCAAACGCGATTAAATCGGATATAACCTCAATTTGCACGTTTTAACACTTTATATGCTGTTTTGATCGATATACAAGAATTCACCTTTTAAACTTGTTTTGAACGTTTGAAACGCGACTAAATCGGTTGTAAACTGAATTTGTACGTTTTTACATTTTGTATACTGTTTTGACCGAATTTTTCTTTTAAACCTGATAAAACCGATTCTAACCAAAATTTTCATGTTTTTCACTTTATATGCTGATTTGACCATATTAGAAGAATTCTTCTTTTAAACTGGTTTTCAATGGTTCTAACCACATCAAACTGGTTTTAACCTCAATTTGCACGTTTTTACACTTTATATGTTGTTTTCACCATATTAAAAGAATTCTTCTTTTAAACTGGTTTTCAATGGTTCTAACCACATCAAACTGGTTTTAACCTCAATTTGCACGTTTTTACACTTTATATGTTGTTTTCACCATATTAAAAGAATTCTCCTTTTAAACTTGTTTTGTACGTTTCAAACGCGATTAAATCGGATATAACCTCAATTTGCACGTTTTAACACTTTATATGCTGTTTTGATCGATATACAAGAATTCACCTTTTAAACTTGTTTTGAACGTTTGAAACGCGACTAAATCGGTTGTAAACTGAATTTGTACGTTTTTACATTTTGTATGCTGTTTTGACCGAATTTTTCTTTTAAACCTGATAAAACCGATTCTAACCAAAATTTTCATGTTTTTCACTTTATATGCTGATTTGACCATATTAGAAGAATTCTTCTTTTAAACTGGTTTTCAATGGTTCTAACCACATCAAACTGGTTTTAACCTCAATTTGCACGTTTTTACACTTTATATGTTGTTTTCACCATATTAAAAGAATTCTTCTTTTAAACTGGTTTTCAATGGTTCTAACCACATCAAACTGGTTTTAACCTCAATTTGCACGTTTTACACTTTATATGTTGTTTTCACCATATTAAAAGAATTCTCCTTTTAAACTTGTTTTGTACGTTTCAAACGCGATTAAATCGGATATAACCTCAATTTGCACGTTTTAACACTTTATATGCTGTTTTGATCGATATACAAGAATTCACCTTTTAAACTTGTTTTGAACGTTTGAAACGCGACTAAATCGGTTGTAAACTGAATTTGTACGTTTTTACATTTTGTATACTGTTTTGACCGAATTTTTCTTTTAAACCTGATAAAACCGATTCTAACCAAAATTTTCATGTTTTTCACTTTATATGCTGATTTGACCATATTAGAAGAATTCTTCTTTTAAACTGGTTTTCAATGGTTCTAACCACATCAAACTGGTTTTAACCTCAATTTGCACGTTTTACACTTTATATGTTGTTTTCACCATATTAAAAGAATTCTCCTTTTAAACTTGTTTTGTACGTTTCAAACGCGATTAAATCGGATATAACCTCAATTTGCACGTTTTAACACTTTATATGCTGTTTTGATCGATATACAAGAATTCACCTTTTAAACTTGTTTTGAACGTTTGAAACGCGACTAAATCGGTTGTAAACTGAATTTGTACGTTTTACATTTTGTATACTGTTTTGACCGAATTTTTCTTTTAAACCTGATAAAACCGATTCTAACCAAAATTTTCATGTTTTTCACTTTATATGCTGATTTGACCATATTAGAAGAATTCTTCTTTTAAACTGGTTTTCAATGGTTCTAACCACATCAAACTGGTTTTAACCTCAATTTGCACGTTTTACACTTTATATGTTGTTTTCACCATATTAAAAGAATTCTCCTTTTAAACTTGTTTTGTACGTTTCAAACGCGATTAAATCGGATATAACCTCAATTTGCACGTTTTAACACTTTATATGCTGTTTTGATCGATATACAAGAATTCACCTTTTAAACTTGTTTTGAACGTTTGAAACGCGACTAAATCGGTTGTAAACTGAATTTGTACGTTTTTACATTTTGTATACTGTTTTGACCGAATTTTTCTTTTAAACCTGATAAAACCGATTCTAACCAAAATTTTCATGTTTTTCACTTTATATGCTGATTTGACCATATTAGAAGAATTCTTCTTTTAAACTGGTTTTCAATGGTTCTAACCACATCAAACTGGTTTTAACCTCAATTTGCACGTTTTTACACTTTATATGTTGTTTTCACCATATTAAAAGAATTCTCCTTTTAAACTTGTTTTGTACGTTTCAAACGCGATTAAATCGGATATAACCTCAATTTGCACGTTTTAACACTTTATATGCTGTTTTGATCGATATACAAGAATTCACCTTTTAAACTTGTTTTGAACGTTTGAAACGCGACTAAATCGGTTGTAAACTGAATTTGTACGTTTTTACATTTTGTATACTGTTTTGACCGAATTTTTCTTTTAAACCTGATAAAACCGATTCTAACCAAAATTTTCATGTTTTTCACTTTATATGCTGGATTTGACCATATTAGAAGAATTCTTCTTTTAAACTGGTTTTCAATGGTTCTAACCACATCAAACTGGTTTTAACCTCAATTTGCACGTTTTTACACTTTATATGTTGTTTTCACCATATTAAAAGAATTCTCCTTTTAAACTTGTTTTGTACGTTTCAAACGCGATTAAATCGGATATAACCTCAACTTGTTTTGAACGCGACTAAATCGGTTGTAAACTGAATTTGTACGTTTTTACATTTTGTATACTGTTTTGACCGAATTTTTCTTTTAAACCTGATAAAACCGATTCTAACCAAAATTTTCATGTTTTTCACTTTATATGCTGATTTGACCATATTAGAAGAATTCTTCTTTTAAACTGGTTTTCAATGGTTCTAACCACATCAAACTGGTTTTAACCTCAATTTGCACGTTTTTACACTTTATATGTTGTTTTCACCATATTAAAAGAATTCTTCTTTTAAACTGGTTTTCAATGGTTCAAACCAGATCAAACTGGTTTTAACCTCAATTTGCACGTTTTTACACTTTATATGTTGTTTTCACCATATTAAAAGAATTCTCCTTTTAAACTTGTTTTGTACGTTTCAAACGCGATTAAATCGGATATAACCTCAATTTGCACGTTTTAACACTTTATATGCTGTTTTGATCGATATACAAGAATTCACCTTTTAAACTTGTTTTGAACGTTTGAAACGCGACTAAATCGGTTGTAAACTGAATTTGTACGTTTTTACATTTTGTATACTGTTTTGACCGAATTTTTCTTTTAAACCTGATAAAACCGATTCTAACCAAAATTTTCATGTTTTTCACTTTATATGCTGATTTGACCATATTAGAAGAATTCTTCTTTTAAACTGGTTTTCAATGGTTCTAACCACATCAAACTGGTTTTAACCTCAATTTGCACGTTTTACACTTTATATGTTGTTTTCACCATATTAAAAGAATTCTCCTTTTAAACTTGTTTTGTACGTTTCAAACGCGATTAAATCGGATATAACCTCAATTTGCACGTTTTAACACTTTATATGCTGTTTTGATCGATATACAAGAATTCACCTTTTAAACTTGTTTTGAACGTTTGAAACGCGACTAAATCGGTTGTAAACTGAATTTGTACGTTTTACATTTTGTATACTGTTTTGACCGAATTTTTCTTTTAAACCTGATAAAACCGATTCTAACCAAAATTTTCATGTTTTCACTTTATATGCTGATTTGACCATATTAGAAGAATTCTTCTTTTAAACTGGTTTTCAATGGTTCTAACCACATCAAACTGGTTTTAACCTCAATTTGCACGTTTTACACTTTATATGTTGTTTTCACCATATTAAAAGAATTCTCCTTTAAACTTGTTTTGTACGTTTCAAACGCGATTAAATCGGATATAACCTCAACTTGTTTTTGAACGCGACTAAATCGGTTGTAAACTGAATTTGTACGTTTTACATTTTGTATACTGTTTTGACCGAATTTTTCTTTTAAACCTGATAAAACCGATTCTAACCAAAATTTTCATGTTTTTCACTTTATATGCTGATTTGACCATATTAGAAGAATTCTTCTTTTAAACTGGTTTTCAATGGTTCTAACCACATCAAACTGGT
Organism: Tachypleus tridentatus; assembly: GCF_004210375.1. Classification (NCBI taxonomy): domain Eukaryota; kingdom Metazoa; phylum Arthropoda; class Merostomata; order Xiphosura; family Limulidae; genus Tachypleus; species Tachypleus tridentatus. The sequence goes on along the minus strand of NC_134827.1, from coordinate 66,759,518 downwards.
TTTAACCTCAATTTGCACGTTTTTACACTTTATATGTTGTTTTCACCATATTAAAAGAATTCTTCTTTTAAACTGGTTTTCAATGGTTCTAACCACATCAAACTGGTTTTAACCTCAATTTGCACGTTTTTACACTTTATATGTTGTTTTCACCATATTAAAAGAATTCTCCTTTTAAACTTGTTTTGTACGTTTCAAACGCGATTAAATCGGATATAACCTCAATTTGCACGTTTTAACACTTTATATGCTGTTTTGATCGATATACAAGAATTCACCTTTTAAACTTGTTTTGAACGTTTGAAACGCGACTAAATCGGTTGTAAACTGAATTTGTACGTTTTTACATTTTGTATACTGTTTTGACCGAATTTTTCTTTTAAACCTGATAAAACCGATTCTAACCAAAATTTTCATGTTTTTCACTTTATATGCTGGATTTGACCATATTAGAAGAATTCTTCTTTTAAACTGGTTTTCAATGGTTCTAACCACATCAAACTGGTTTTAACCTCAATTTGCACGTTTTTACACTTTATATGTTGTTTTCACCATATTAAAAGAATTCTCCTTTTAAACTTGTTTTGTACGTTTCAAACGCGATTAAATCGGATATAACCTCAACTTGTTTTGAACGCGACTAAATCGGTTGTAAACTGAATTTGTACGTTTTTACATTTTGTATACTGTTTTGACCGAATTTTTCTTTTAAACCTGATAAAACCGATTCTAACCAAAATTTTCATGTTTTTCACTTTATATGCTGATTTGACCATATTAGAAGAATTCTTCTTTTAAACTGGTTTTCAATGGTTCTAACCACATCAAACTGGTTTTAACCTCAATTTGCACGTTTTTACACTTTATATGTTGTTTTCACCATATTAAAAGAATTCTTCTTTTAAACTGGTTTTCAATGGTTCTAACCACATCAAACTGGTTTTAACCTCAATTTGCACGTTTTTACACTTTATATGTTGTTTTCACCATATTAAAAGAATTCTCCTTTTAAACTTGTTTTGTACGTTTCAAACGCGATTAAATCGGATATAACCTCAATTTGCACGTTTTAACACTTTATATGCTGTTTTGATCGATATACAAGAATTCACCTTTTAAACTTGTTTTGAACGTTTGAAACGCGACTAAATCGGTTGTAAACTGAATTTGTACGTTTTTACATTTTGTATACTGTTTTGACCGAATTTTTCTTTTAAACCTGATAAAACCGATTCTAACCAAAATTTTCATGTTTTTCACTTTATATGCTGATTTGACCATATTAGAAGAATTCTTCTTTTAAACTGGTTTTCAATGGTTCTAACCACATCAAACTGGTTTTAACCTCAATTTGCACGTTTTTACACTTTATATGTTGTTTTCACCATATTAAAAGAATTCTCCTTTTAAACTTGTTTTGTACGTTTCAAACGCGATTAAATCGGATATAACCTCAATTTGCACGTTTTAACACTTTATATGCTGTTTTGATCGATATACAAGAATTCACCTTTAAACTTGTTTTGAACGTTTGAAACGCGACTAAATCGGTTGTAAACTGAATTTGTACGTTTTACATTTTGTATACTGTTTTGACCGAATTTTTCTTTTAAACCTGATAAAACCGATTCTAACCAAAATTTTCATGTTTTCACTTTATATGCTGATTTGACCATATTAGAAGAATTCTTCTTTTAAACTGGTTTTCAATGGTTCTAACCACATCAAACTGGTTTTAACCTCAATTTGCACGTTTTTACACTTTATATGTTGTTTTCACCATATTAAAAGAATTCTCCTTTTAAACTTGTTTTGTACGTTTCAAACGCGATTAAATCGGATATAACCTCAATTTGCACGTTTTAACACTTTATATGCTGTTTTGATCGATATACAAGAATTCACCTTTTAAACTTGTTTTGAACGTTTGAAACGCGACTAAATCGGTTGTAAACTGAATTTGTACGTTTTTACATTTTGTATACTGTTTTGACCGAATTTTTCTTTTAAACCTGATAAAACCGATTCTAACCAAAATTTTCATGTTTTCACTTTATATGCTGGATTTGACCATATTAGAAGAATTCTTCTTTTAAACTGGTTTTCAATGGTTCTAACCACATCAAACTGGTTTTAACCTCAATTTGCACGTTTTTACACTTTATATGTTGTTTTCACCATATTAAAAGAATTCTCCTTTTAAACTTGTTTTGTACGTTTCAAACGCGATTAAATCGGATATAACCTCAACTTGTTTTGAACGCGACTAAATCGGTTGTAAACTGAATTTGTACGTTTTACATTTTGTATACTGTTTTGACCGAATTTTTCTTTTAAACCTGATAAAACCGATTCTAACCAAAATTTTCATGTTTTTCACTTTATATGCTGATTTGACCATATTAGAAGAATTCTTCTTTTAAACTGGTTTTCAATGGTTCTAACCACATCAAACTGGTTTTAACCTCAATTTGCACGTTTTTACACTTTATATGTTGTTTTCACCATATTAAAAGAATTCTCCTTTTAAACTTGTTTTGTACGTTTCAAACGCGATTAAATCGGATATAACCTCAATTTGCACGTTTTAACACTTTATATGCTGTTTTGATCGATATACAAGAATTCACCTTTTAAACTTGTTTTGAACGTTTGAAACGCGACTAAATCGGTTGTAAACTGAATTTGTACGTTTTTACATTTTGTATACTGTTTTGACCGAATTTTTCTTTTAAACCTGATAAAACCGATTCTAACCAAAATTTTCATGTTTTTCACTTTATATGCTGATTTGACCATATTAGAAGAATTCTTCTTTTAAACTGGTTTTCAATGGTTCTAACCACATCAAACTGGTTTTAACCTCAATTTGCACGTTTTTACACTTTATATGTTGTTTTCACCATATTAAAAGAATTCTTCTTTTAAACTGGTTTTCAATGGTTCTAACCACATCAAACTGGTTTTAACCTCAATTTGCACGTTTTACACTTTATATGTTGTTTTCACCATATTAAAAGAATTCTCCTTTTAAACTTGTTTTGTACGTTTCAAACGCGATTAAATCGGATATAACCTCAATTTGCACGTTTTAACACTTTATATGCTGTTTTGATCGATATACAAGAATTCACCTTTTAAACTTGTTTTGAACGTTTGAAACGCGACTAAATCGGTTGTAAACTGAATTTGTACGTTTTACATTTTGTATACTGTTTTGACCGAATTTTTCTTTTAAACCTGATAAAACCGATTCTAACCAAAATTTTCATGTTTTCACTTTATATGCTGATTTGACCATATTAGAAGAATTCTTCTTTTAAACTGGTTTTCAATGGTTCTAACCACATCAAACTGGTTTTAACCTCAATTTGCACGTTTTACACTTTATATGTTGTTTTCACCATATTAAAAGAATTCTCCTTTTAAACTTGTTTTGTACGTTTCAAACGCGATTAAATCGGATATAACCTCAATTTGCACGTTTTAACACTTTATATGCTGTTTTGATCGATATACAAGAATTCACCTTTTAAACTTGTTTTGAACGTTTGAAACGCGACTAAATCGGTTGTAAACTGAATTTGTACGTTTTACATTTTGTATACTGTTTTGACCGAATTTTTCTTTTAAACCTGATAAAACCGATTCTAACCAAAATTTTCATGTTTTTTACACTTTATATGCTGATTTGACCATATTAGAAGAATTCTTCTTTTAAACTGGTTTTCAATGGTTCTAACCACATCAAACTGGTTTTAACCTCAATTTGCACGTTTTACACTTTATATGTTGTTTTCACCATATTAAAAGAATTCTCCTTTTAAACTTGTTTTGTACGTTTCAAACGCGATTAAATCGGATATAACCTCAATTTGCACGTTTTAACACTTTATATGCTGTTTTGATCGATATACAAGAATTCACCTTTTAAACTTGTTTTGAACGTTTGAAACGCGACTAAATCGGTTGTAAACTGAATTTGTACGTTTTACATTTTGTATACTGTTTTGACCGAATTTTTCTTTTAAACCTGATAAAACCGATTCTAACCAAAATTTTCATGTTTTTCACTTTATATGCTGATTTGACCATATTAGAAGAATTCTTCTTTTAAACTGGTTTTCAATGGTTCTAACCACATCAAACTGGTTTTAACCTCAATTTGCACGTTTTTACACTTTATATGTTGTTTTCACCATATTAAAAGAATTCTCCTTTTAAACTTGTTTTGTACGTTTCAAACGCGATTAAATCGGATATAACCTCAATTTGCACGTTTTAACACTTTATATGCTGTTTTGATCGATATACAAGAATTCACCTTTTAAACTTGTTTTGAACGTTTGAAACGCGACTAAATCGGTTGTAAACTGAATTTGTACGTTTTTACATTTTGTATACTGTTTTGACCGAATTTTTCTTTTAAACCTGATAAAACCGATTCTAACCAAAATTTTCATGTTTTTCACTTTATATGCTGATTTGACCATATTAGAAGAATTCTTCTTTTAAACTGGTTTTCAATGGTTCTAACCACATCAAACTGGTTTTAACCTCAATTTGCACGTTTTTACACTTTATATGTTGTTTTCACCATATTAAAAGAATTCTCCTTTTAAACTTGTTTTGTACGTTTCAAACGCGATTAAATCGGATATAACCTCAACTTGTTTTGAACGCGACTAAATCGGTTGTAAACTGAATTTGTACGTTTTACATTTTGTATACTGTTTTGACCGAATTTTTCTTTTAAACCTGATAAAACCGATTCTAACCAAAATTTTCATGTTTTTCACTTTATATGCTGATTTGACCATATTAGAAGAATTCTTCTTTTAAACTGGTTTTCAATGGTTCTAACCACATCAAACTGGTTTTAACCTCAATTTGCACGTTTTTACACTTTATATGTTGTTTTCACCATATTAAAAGAATTCTCCTTTTAAACTTGTTTTGTACGTTTCAAACGCGATTAAATCGGATATAACCTCAATTTGCACGTTTTAACACTTTATATGCTGTTTTGATCGATATACAAGAATTCACCTTTTAAACTTGTTTTGAACGTTTGAAACGCGACTAAATCGGTTGTAAACTGAATTTGTACGTTTTTACATTTTGTATACTGTTTTGACCGAATTTTTCTTTTAAACCTGATAAAACCGATTCTAACCAAAATTTTCATGTTTTTCACTTTATATGCTGATTTGACCATATTAGAAGAATTCTTCTTTTAAACTGGTTTTCAATGGTTCTAACCACATCAAACTGGTTTTAACCTCAATTTGCACGTTTTACACTTTATATGTTGTTTTCACCATATTAAAAGAATTCTCCTTTTAAACTTGTTTTGTACGTTTCAAACGCGATTAAATCGGATATAACCTCAATTTGCACGTTTTAACACTTTATATGCTGTTTTGATCGATATACAAGAATTCACCTTTTAAACTTGTTTTGAACGTTTGAAACGCGACTAAATCGGTTGTAAACTGAATTTGTACGTTTTACATTTTGTATACTGTTTTGACCGAATTTTTCTTTTAAACCTGATAAAACCGATTCTAACCAAAATTTTCATGTTTTTCACTTTATATGCTGATTTGACCATATTAGAAGAATTCTTCTTTTAAACTGGTTTTCAATGGTTCTAACCACATCAAACTGGTTTTAACCTCAATTTGCACGTTTTACACTTTATATGTTGTTTTCACCATATTAAAAGAATTCTCCTTTTTCAAACTTGTTTTGTACGTTTCAAACGCGATTAAATCGGATATAACCTCAATTTGCACGTTTTAACACTTTATATGCTGTTTTGATCGATATACAAGAATTCACCTTTTAAACTTGTTTTGAACGTTTGAAACGCGACTAAATCGGTTGTAAACTGAATTTGTACGTTTTACATTTTGTATACTGTTTTGACCGAATTTTTCTTTTAAACCTGATAAAACCGATTCTAACCAAAATTTTCATGTTTTTCACTTTATATGCTGATTTGACCATATTAGAAGAATTCTTCTTTTAAACTGGTTTTCAATGGTTCTAACCACATCAAACTGGTTTTAACCTCAATTTGCACGTTTTACACTTTATATGTTGTTTTCACCATATTAAAAGAATTCTCCTTTTAAACTTGTTTTGTACGTTTCAAACGCGATTAAATCGGATATAACCTCAATTTGCACGTTTTAACACTTTATATGCTGTTTTGATCGATATACAAGAATTCACCTTTTAAACTTGTTTTGAACGTTTGAAACGCGACTAAATCGGTTGTAAACTGAATTTGTACGTTTTACATTTTGTATACTGTTTTGACCGAATTTTTCTTTTAAACCTGATAAAACCGATTCTAACCAAAATTTTCATGTTTTTCACTTTATATGCTGATTTGACCATATTAGAAGAATTCTTCTTTTAAACTGGTTTTCAATGGTTCTAACCACATCAAACTGGTTTTAACCTCAATTTGCACGTTTTACACTTTATATGTTGTTTTCACCATATTAAAAGAATTCTCCTTTTAAACTTGTTTTGTACGTTTCAAACGCGATTAAATCGGATATAACCTCAATTTGCACGTTTTAACACTTTATATGCTGTTTTGATCGATATACAAGAATTCACCTTTTAAACTTGTTTTGAACGTTTGAAACGCGACTAAATCGGTTGTAAACTGAATTTGTACGTTTTACATTTTGTATACTGTTTTGACCGAATTTTTTCTTTTAAACCTGATAAAACCGATTCTAACCAATCAAACTTTTCATGTTTTTTTTCACTTTATATGCTGATTTGACCATATTAGAAGAATTCTTCTTTTAAACTGGTTTTCAATGGTTCTAACCACATCAAACTGGTTTTAACCTCAATTTGCACGTTTTACACTTTATATGTTGTTTTCACCATATTAAAAGAATTCTCCTTTTAAACTTGTTTTGTACGTTTCAAACGCGATTAAATCGGATATAACCTCAATTTGCACGTTTTAACACTTTATATGCTGTTTTGATCGATATACAAGAATTCACCTTTTAAACTTGTTTTGAACGTTTGAAACGCGACTAAATCGGTTGTAAACTGAATTTGTACGTTTTACATTTTGTATACTGTTTTGACCGAATTTTTCTTTTAAACCTGATAAAACCGATTCTAACCAAAATTTTCATGTTTTTCACTTTATATGCTGATTTGACCATATTAGAAGAATTCTTCTTTTAAACTGGTTTTCAATGGTTCTAACCACATCAAACTGGTTTTAACCTCAATTTGCACGTTTTTACACTTTATATGTTGTTTTCACCATATTAAAAGAATTCTCCTTTTAAACTTGTTTTGTACGTTTCAAACGCGATTAAATCGGATATAACCTCAACTTGTTTTGAACGCGACTAAATCGGTTTTGTAAACTGAATTTGTAAACGTTTTACATTTTGTATACTGTTTTGACCGAATTTTTCCTTTTCTAAAAAATTTTCATGTTTTTCTGATAAAACCGATTTCTAACCAATCAAACTTTTTAACCTCATTTGTTTTTCACTTTATATGTTGTTTTGACCATATTAGAAGAATTCTTCTTTTAAACTGGTTTTCAATGGTTCTAACCACATCAAACTGGTTTTAACCTCAATTTGCACGTTTTACACTTTATATGTTGTTTTCACCATATTAAAAGAATTCTCCTTTTAAACTTGTTTTGTACGTTTCAAACGCGATTAAATCGGATATAACCTCAATTTGCACGTTTTAACACTTTATATGCTGTTTTGATCGATATACAAGAATTCACCTTTTAAACTTGTTTTGAACGTTTGAAACGCGACTAAATCGGTTGTAAACTGAATTTGTACGTTTTACATTTTGTATACTGTTTTGACCGAATTTTTCTTTTAAACCTGATAAAACCGATTCTAACCAAAATTTTCATGTTTTTCACTTTATATGCTGATTTGACCATATTAGAAGAATTCTTCTTTTAAACTGGTTTTCAATGGTTCTAACCACATCAAACTGGTTTTAACCTCAATTTGCACGTTTTACACTTTATATGTTGTTTTCACCATATTAAAAGAATTCTCCTTTTAAACTTGTTTTGTACGTTTCAAACGCGATTAAATCGGATATAACCTCAATTTGCACGTTTTAACACTTTATATGCTGTTTTGATCGATATACAAGAATTCACCTTTTAAACTTGTTTTGAACGTTTGAAACGCGACTAAATCGGTTGTAAACTGAATTTGTACGTTTTACATTTTGTATACTGTTTTGACCGAATTTTTCTTTTAAACCTGATAAAACCGATTCTAACCAAAATTTTCATGTTTTTCACTTTATATGCTGATTTGACCATATTAGAAGAATTCTTCTTTTAAACTGGTTTTCAATGGTTCTAACCACATCAAACTGGTTTTAACCTCAATTTGCACGTTTTACACTTTATATGTTGTTTTCACCATATTAAAAGAATTCTCCTTTTAAACTTGTTTTGTACGTTTCAAACGCGATTAAATCGGATATAACCTCAATTTGCACGTTTTAACACTTTATATGCTGTTTTGATCGATATACAAGAATTCACCTTTTAAACTTGTTTTGAACGTTTGAAACGCGACTAAATCGGTTGTAAACTGAATTTGTACGTTTTACATTTTGTATACTGTTTTGACCGAATTTTTTTTAAACTTTTTCTAACCTGATAAAACCGATTCTAACCAAAATTTTCATGTTTTTCACTTTATATGCTGATTTGACCATATTAGAAGAATTCTTCTTTTAAACTGGTTTTCAATGGTTCTAACCACATCAAACTGGTTTTAACCTCAATTTGCACGTTTTTACACTTTATATGTTGTTTTCACCATATTAAAAGAATTCTCCTTTTAAACTTGTTTTGTACGTTTCAAACGCGATTAAATCGGATATAACCTCAATTTGCACGTTTTAACACTTTATATGCTGTTTTGATCGATATACAAGAATTCACCTTTTAAACTTGTTTTGAACGTTTGAAACGCGACTAAATCGGTTGTAAACTGAATTTGTACGTTTTTACATTTTGTATACTGTTTTGACCGAATTTTTCTTTTAAACCTGATAAAACCGATTCTAACCAAAATTTTCATGTTTTTCACTTTATATGCTGGATTTGACCATATTAGAAGAATTCTTCTTTTAAACTGGTTTTCAATGGTTCTAACCACATCAAACTGGTTTTAACCTCAATTTGCACGTTTTTACACTTTATATGTTGTTTTCACCATATTAAAAGAATTCTCCTTTTAAACTTGTTTTGTACGTTTCAAACGCGATTAAATCGGATATAACCTCAATTTGCACGTTTTAACACTTTATATGCTGTTTTGATCGATATACAAGAATTCACCTTTTAAACTTGTTTTGAACGTTTGAAACGCGACTAAATCGGTTGTAAACTGAATTTGTACGTTTTTACATTTTGTATACTGTTTTGACCGAATTTTTCTTTTAAACCTGATAAAACCGATTCTAACCAAAATTTTCATGTTTTTCACTTTATATGCTGATTTGACCATATTAGAAGAATTCTTCTTTTAAACTGGTTTTCAATGGTTCTAACCACATCAAACTGGTTTTAACCTCAATTTGCACGTTTTTACACTTTATATGTTGTTTTCACCATATTAAAAGAATTCTCCTTTTAAACTTGTTTTGTACGTTTCAAACGCGATTAAATCGGATATAACCTCAATTTGCACGTTTTAACACTTTATATGCTGTTTTGATCGATATACAAGAATTCACCTTTTAAACTTGTTTTGAACGTTTGAAACGCGACTAAATCGGTTGTAAACTGAATTTGTACGTTTTACATTTTGTATACTGTTTTGACCGAATTTTTCTTTTAAACCTGATAAAACCGATTCTAACCAAAATTTTCATGTTTTTCACTTTATATGCTGATTTGACCATATTAGAAGAATTCTTCTTTTAAACTGGTTTTCAATGGTTCTAACCACATCAAACTGGTTTTAACCTCAATTTGCACGTTTTACACTTTATATGTTGTTTTCACCATATTAAAAGAATTCTCCTTTTAAACTTGTTTTGTACGTTTCAAACGCGATTAAATCGGATATAACCTCAATTTGCACGTTTTAACACTTTATATGCTGTTTTGATCGATATACAAGAATTCACCTTTTAAACTTGTTTTGAACGTTTGAAACGCGACTAAATCGGTTGTAAACTGAATTTGTACGTTTTACATTTTGTATACTGTTTTGACCGAATTTTTCTTTTAAACCTGATAAAACCGATTCTAACCAAAATTTTCATGTTTTTCACTTTATATGCTGATTTGACCATATTAGAAGAATTCTTCTTTTAAACTGGTTTTCAATGGTTCTAACCACATCAAACTGGTTTTAACCTCAATTTGCACGTTTTACACTTTATATGTTGTTTTCACCATATTAAAAGAATTCTCCTTTTAAACTTGTTTTGTACGTTTCAAACGCGATTAAATCGGATATAACCTCAATTTGCACGTTTTAACACTTTATATGCTGTTTTGATCGATATACAAGAATTCACCTTTGTAAACTTGTTTTGAACGTTTGAAACGCGACTAAATCGGTTGTAAACTGAATTTGTATTTTACATTTTGTATACTGTTTTGACCGAATTTTTCTTTTAAACCTGATAAAACCGATTCTAACCAAAATTTTCATGTTTTTCACTTTATATGCTGATTTGACCATATTAGAAGAATTCTTCTTTTAAACTGGTTTTCAATGGTTCTAACCACATCAAACTGGTTTTAACCTCAATTTGCACGTTTTACACTTTATATGTTGTTTTCACCATATTAAAAGAATTCTCCTTTAAACTTGTTTTGTACGTTTCAAACGCGATTAAATCGGATATAACCTCAATTTGCACGTTTTAACACTTTATATGCTGTTTTGATCGATATACAAGAATTCACCTTTTAAACTTGTTTTGAACGTTTGAAACGCGACTAAATCGGTTGTAAACTGAATTTGTACGTTTTACATTTTGTATACTGTTTTGACCGAATTTTTCTTTTAAACCTGATAAAACCGATTCTAACCAAAATTTTCATGTTTTTCACTTTATATGCTGATTTGACCATATTAGAAGAATTCTTCTTTTAAACTGGTTTTCAATGGTTCTAACCACATCAAACTGGTTTTAACCTCAATTTGCACGTTTTACACTTTATATGTTGTTTTCACCATATTAAAAGAATTCTCCTTTTAAACTTGTTTTGTACGTTTCAAACGCGATTAAATCGGATATAACCTCAATTTGCACGTTTTAACACTTTATATGCTGTTTTGATCGATATACAAGAATTCACCTTTTAAACTTGTTTTGAACGTTTGAAACGCGACTAAATCGGTTGTAAACTGAATTTGTACGTTTTACATTTTGTATACTGTTTTGACCGAATTTTTCTTTTAAACCTGATAAAACCGATTCTAACCAAAATTTTCATGTTTTTCACTTTATATGCTGATTTGACCATATTAGAAGAATTCTTCTTTTAAACTGGTTTTCAATGGTTCTAACCACATCAAACTGGTTTTAACCTCAATTTGCACGTTTTTTTCACACTTTATATGTTGTTTTCACCATATTAAAAGAATTCTCCTTTTAAACTTGTTTTGTACGTTTCAAACGCGATTAAATCGGATATAACCTCAATTTGCACGTTTTAACACTTTATATGCTGTTTTGATCGATATACAAGAATTCACCTTTTAAACTTGTTTTGAACGTTTGAAACGCGACTAAATCGGTTGTAAACTGAATTTGTACGTTTTACATTTTGTATACTGTTTTGACCGAATTTTTCTTTTAAACCTGATAAAACCGATTCTAACCAAAATTTTCATGTTTTTCACTTTATATGCTGATTTGACCATATTAGAAGAATTCTTCTTTTAAACTGGTTTTCAATGGTTCTAACCACATCAAACTGGTTTTAACCTCAATTTGCACGTTTTACACTTTATATGTTGTTTTCACCATATTAAAAGAATTCTCCTTTTAAACTTGTTTTGTACGTTTCAAACGCGATTAAATCGGATATAACCTCAATTTGCACGTTTTAACACTTTATATGCTGTTTTGATCGATATACAAGAATTCACCTTTTAAACTTGTTTTGAACGTTTGAAACGCGACTAAATCGGTTGTAAACTGAATTTGTACGTTTTACATTTTGTATACTGTTTTGACCGAATTTTTCTTTTAAACCTGATAAAACCGATTCTAACCAAAATTTTCATGTTTTTCACTTTATATGCTGATTTGACCATATTAGAAGAATTCTTCTTTTAAACTGGTTTTCAATGGTTCTAACCACATCAAACTGGTTTTAACCTCAATTTGCACGTTTTTACACTTTATATGTTGTTTTCACCATATTAAAAGAATTCTCCTTTTAAACTTGTTTTGTACGTTTCAAACGCGATTAAATCGGATATAACCTCAATTTGCACGTTTTAACACTTTATATGCTGTTTTGATCGATATACAAGAATTCACCTTTTAAACTTGTTTTGAACGTTTGAAACGCGACTAAATCGGTTGTAAACTGAATTTGTACGTTTTACATTTTGTATACTGTTTTGACCGAATTTTTCTTTTAAACCTGATAAAACCGATTCTAACCAAAATTTTCATGTTTTTCACTTTATATGCTGATTTGACCATATTAGAAGAATTCTTCTTTTAAACTGGTTTTCAATGGTTCTAACCACATCAAACTGGTTTTAACCTCAATTTGCACGTTTTACACTTTATATGTTGTTTTCACCATATTAAAAGAATTCTCCTTTTAAACTTGTTTTGTACGTTTCAAACGCGATTAAATCGGATATAACCTCAATTTGCACGTTTTAACACTTTATATGCTGTTTTGATCGATATACAAGAATTCACCTTTTAAACTTGTTTTGAACGTTTGAAACGCGACTAAATCGGTTGTAAACTGAATTTGTACGTTTTACATTTTGTATACTGTTTTGACCGAATTTTTCTTTTAAACCTGATAAAACCGATTCTAACCAAAATTTTCATGTTTTTCACTTTATATGCTGATTTGACCATATTAGAAGAATTCTTCTTTTAAACTGGTTTTCAATGGTTCTAACCACATCAAACTGGTTTTAACCTCAATTTGCACGTTTTACACTTTATATGTTGTTTTCACCATATTAAAAGAATTCTCCTTTTAAACTTGTTTTGTACGTTTCAAACGCGATTAAATCGGATATAACCTCAATTTGCACGTTTTAACACTTTATATGCTGTTTTGATCGATATACAAGAATTCACCTTTTAAACTTGTTTTGAACGTTTGAAACGCGACTAAATCGGTTGTAAACTGAATTTGTACGTTTTACATTTTGTATACTGTTTTGACCGAATTTTTCTTTTAAACCTGATAAAACCGATTCTAACCAAAATTTTCATGTTTTTCACTTTATATGCTGATTTGACCATATTAGAAGAATTCTTCTTTTAAACTGGTTTTCAATGGTTCTAACCACATCAAACTGGTTTTAACCTCAATTTGCACGTTTTTACACTTTATATGTTGTTTTCACCATATTAAAAGAATTCTCCTTTTAAACTTGTTTTGTACGTTTCAAACGCGATTAAATCGGATATAAATTTGCACGTTTTAACACTTTATATGCCTTCACCTTTTAACTTGTTTTGAACGTTTGAAACGCGACTAAATCGGTTGTAAACTGAATTTGTACGTTTTACATTTTGTATACTGTTTTGACCGAATTTTTCTTTTAAACCTGATAAAACCGATTCTAACCAAAATTTTCATGTTTTTCACTTTATATGCTGATTTGACCATATTAGAAGAATTCTTCTTTTAAACTGGTTTTCAATGGTTCTAACCACATCAAACTGGTTTTAACCTCAATTTGCACGTTTTTACACTTTATATGTTGTTTTCACCATATTAAAAGAATTCTTCTTTTAAACTGGTTTTCAATGGTTCTAACCACATCAAACTGGTTTTAACCTCAATTTGCACGTTTTACACTTTATATGTTGTTTTCACCATATTAAAAGAATTCTCCTTTTAAACTTGTTTTGTACGTTTCAAACGCGATTAAATCGGATATAACCTCAATTTGCACGTTTTAACACTTTATATGCTGTTTTGATCGATATACAAGAATTCACCTTTTAAACTTGTTTTGAACGTTTGAAACGCGACTAAATCGGTTGTAAACTGAATTTGTACGTTTTACATTTTGTATACTGTTTTGACCGAATTTTTCTTTTAAACCTGATAAAACCGATTCTAACCAAAATTTTCATGTTTTTCACTTTATATGCTGATTTGACCATATTAGAAGAATTCTTCTTTTAAACTGGTTTTCAATGGTTCTAACCACATCAAACTGGTTTTAACCTCAATTTGCACGTTTTACACTTTATATGTTGTTTTCACCATATTAAAAGAATTCTCCTTTTAAACTTGTTTTGTACGTTTCAAACGCGATTAAATCGGATATAACCTCAATTTGCACGTTTTAACACTTTATATGCTGTTTTGATCGATATACAAGAATTCACCTTTTAAACTTGTTTTGAACGTTTGAAACGCGACTAAATCGGTTGTAAACTGAATTTGTACGTTTTACATTTTGTATACTGTTTTGACCGAATTTTTCTTTTAAACCTGATAAAACCGATTCTAACCAAAATTTTCATGTTTTTCACTTTATATGCTGATTTGACCATATTAGAAGAATTCTTCTTTTAAACTGGTTTTCAATGGTTCTAACCACATCAAACTGGTTTTAACCTCAATTTGCACGTTTTACACTTTATATGTTGTTTTCACCATATTAAAAGAATTCTCCTTTTAAACTTGTTTTGTACGTTTCAAACGCGATTAAATCGGATATAACCTCAATTTGCACGTTTTAACACTTTATATGCTGTTTTGATCGATATACAAGAATTCACCTTTTAAACTTGTTTTGAACGTTTGAAACGCGACTAAATCGGTTGTAAACTGAATTTGTACGTTTTACATTTTGTATACTGTTTTGACCGAATTTTTCTTTTAAACCTGATAAAACCGATTCTAACCAAAATTTTCATGTTTTTCACTTTATATGCTGATTTGACCATATTAGAAGAATTCTTCTTTTAAACTGGTTTTCAATGGTTCTAACCACATCAAACTGGTTTTAACCTCAATTTGCACGTTTTACACTTTATATGTTGTTTTCACCATATTAAAAGAATTCTCCTTTTAAACTTGTTTTGTACGTTTCAAACGCGATTAAATCGGATATAACCTCAATTTGCACGTTTTAACACTTTATATGCTGTTTTGATCGATATACAAGAATTCACCTTTTAAACTTGTTTTGAACGTTTGAAACGCGACTAAATCGGTTGTAAACTGAATTTGTACGTTTTACATTTTGTATACTGTTTTGACCGAATTTTTCTTTTAAACCTGATAAAACCGATTCTAACCAAAATTTTCATGTTTTTCACTTTATATGCTGATTTGACCATATTAGAAGAATTCTTCTTTTAAACTGGTTTTCAATGGTTCTAACCACATCAAACTGGTTTTAACCTCAATTTGCACGTTTTACACTTTATATGTTGTTTTCACCATATTAAAAGAATTCTCCTTTTAAACTTGTTTTGTACGTTTCAAACGCGATTAAATCGGATATAACCTCAATTTGCACGTTTTAACACTTTATATGCTGTTTTGATCGATATACAAGAATTCACCTTTTAAACTTGTTTTGAACGTTTGAAACGCGACTAAATCGGTTGTAAACTGAATTTGTACGTTTTACATTTTGTATACTGTTTTGACCGAATTTTTCTTTTAAACCTGATAAAACCGATTCTAACCAAAATTTTCATGTTTTTCACTTTATATGCTGATTTGACCATATTAGAAGAATTCTTCTTTTAAACTGGTTTTCAATGGTTCTAACCACATCAAACTGGTTTTAACCTCAATTTGCACGTTTTACACTTTATATGTTGTTTTCACCATATTAAAAGAATTCTCCTTTTAAACTTGTTTTGTACGTTTCAAACGCGATTAAATCGGATATAACCTCAATTTGCACGTTTTAACACTTTATATGCTGTTTTGATCGATATACAAGAATTCACCTTTTAAACTTGTTTTGAACGTTTGAAACGCGACTAAATCGGTTGTAAACTGAATTTGTACGTTTTACATTTTGTATACTGTTTTGACCGAATTTTTCTTTTAAACCTGATAAAACCGATTCTAACCAAAATTTTCATGTTTTTCACTTTATATGCTGATTTGACCATATTAGAAGAATTCTTCTTTTAAACTGGTTTTCAATGGTTCTAACCACATCAAACTGGTTTTAACCTCAATTTGCACGTTTTACACTTTATATGTTGTTTTCACCATATTAAAAGAATTCTCCTTTTAAACTTGTTTTGTACGTTTCAAACGCGATTAAATCGGATATAACCTCAATTTGCACGTTTTAACGCGACTAAATCGGTTTTAAACTGATTTACAAGAATTCACATTTTGTATACTTGTTTTGAACGTTTTTCTTTTAAACGCGACTAAATCGGTTGTAAACTGAATTTGTACGTTTTACATTTTGTATACTGTTTTGACCGAATTTTTCTTTTAAACCTGATAAAACCGATTCTAACCAAAATTTTCATGTTTTTTACACTTTATATGCTGATTTGACCATATTAGAAGAATTCTTCTTTTAAACTGGTTTTCAATGGTTCTAACCACATCAAACTGGTTTTAACCTCAATTTGCACGTTTTACACTTTATATGTTGTTTTCACCATATTAAAAGAATTCTCCTTTTAAACTTGTTTTGTACGTTTCAAACGCGATTAAATCGGATATAACCTCAATTTGCACGTTTTAACACTTTATATGCTGTTTTGATCGATATACAAGAATTCACCTTTTAAACTTGTTTTGAACGTTTGAAACGCGACTAAATCGGTTGTAAACTGAATTTGTACGTTTTACATTTTGTATACTGTTTTGACCGAATTTTTCTTTTAAACCTGATAAAACCGATTCTAACCAAAATTTTCATGTTTTCACTTTATATGCTGATTTGACCATATTAGAAGAATTCTTCTTTTAAACTGGTTTTCAATGGTTCTAACCACATCAAACTGGTTTTAACCTCAATTTGCACGTTTTACACTTTATATGTTGTTTTCACCATATTAAACGCGATTAAATCGGAATTCAATTTGCCTTTAAACACTTTATTGTTTTGTACGTTTCAAACGCGATTAAATCGGATATAACCTCAATTTGCACGTTTGAACACTTTTTGAAACGCGATATACAATTCACCTTGTAAACTTGTTTTGAACGTTTGAAACGCGACTAAATCGGTTTTTGTACGTTTTACATTTTGTATACTGTTTTGACCGAATTTTTCTTTTAAACCTGATAAAACCGATTCTAACCAAAATTTTCATGTTTTTCACTTTATATGCTGATTTGACCATATTAGAAGAATTCTTCTTTTAAACTGGTTTTCAATGGTTCTAACCACATCAAACTGGTTTTAACCTCAATTTGCACGTTTTACACTTTATATGTTGTTTTCACCATATTAAAAGAATTCTCCTTTTAAACTTGTTTTGTACGTTTCAAACGCGATTAAATCGGATATAACCTCAATTTGCACGTTTTAACACTTTATATGCTGTTTTGATCGATATACAAGAATTCACCTTTTAAACTTGTTTTGAACGTTTGAAACGCGACTAAATCGGTTGTAAACTGAATTTGTACGTTTTACATTTTGTATACTGTTTTGACCGAATTTTTCTTTTAAACCTGATAAAACCGATTCTAACCAAAATTTTCATGTTTTTCACTTTATATGCTGATTTGACCATATTAGAAGAATTCTTCTTTTAAACTGGTTTTCAATGGTTCTAACCACATCAAACTGGTTTTAACCTCAATTTGCACGTTTTACACTTTATATGTTGTTTTCACCATATTAAAAGAATTCTCCTTTTAAACTTGTTTTGTACGTTTCAAACGCGATTAAATCGGATATAACCTCAATTTGCACGTTTTAACACTTTATATGCTGTTTTGATCGATATACAAGAATTCACCTTTTAAACTTGTTTTGAACGTTTGAAACGCGACTAAATCGGTTGTAAACTGAATTTGTACGTTTTACATTTTGTATACTGTTTTGACCGAATTTTTCTTTTAAACCTGATAAAACCGATTCTAACCAAAATTTTCATGTTTTTCACTTTATATGCTGATTTGACCATATTAGAAGAATTCTTCTTTTAAACTGGTTTTCAATGGTTCTAACCACATCAAACTGGTTTTAACCTCAATTTGCACGTTTTACACTTTATATGTTGTTTTCACCATATTAAAAGAATTCTCCTTTTAAACTTGTTTTGTACGTTTCAAACGCGATTAAATCGGATATAACCTCAATTTGCACGTTTTAACACTTTATATGCTGTTTTGATCGATATACAAGAATTCACCTTTTAAACTTGTTTTGAACGTTTGAAACGCGACTAAATCGGTTGTAAACTGAATTTGTACGTTTTACATTTTGTATACTGTTTTGACCGAATTTTTCTTTTAAACCTGATAAAACCGATTCTAACCAAAATTTTCATGTTTTTCACTTTATATGCTGATTTGACCATATTAGAAGAATTCTTCTTTTAAACTGGTTTTCAATGGTTCTAACCACATCAAACTGGTTTTAACCTCAATTTGCACGTTTTACACTTTATATGTTGTTTTCACCATATTAAAAGAATTCTCCTTTTAAACTTGTTTTGTACGTTTCAAACGCGATTAAATCGGATATAACCTCAATTTGCACGTTTTAACACTTTATATGCTGTTTTGATCGATATACAAGAATTCACCTTTTAAACTTGTTTTGAACGTTTGAAACGCGACTAAATCGGTTGTAAACTGAATTTGTACGTTTTACATTTTGTATACTGTTTTGACCGAATTTTTCTTTTAAACCTGATAAAACCGATTCTAACCAAAATTTTCATGTTTTTCACTTTATATGCTGATTTGACCATATTAGAAGAATTCTTCTTTTAAACTGGTTTTCAATGGTTCTAACCACATCAAACTGGTTTTAACCTCAATTTGCACGTTTTACACTTTATATGTTGTTTTCACCATATTAAAAGAATTCTCCTTTTAAACTTGTTTTGTACGTTTCAAACGCGATTAAATCGGATATAACCTCAATTTGCACGTTTTAACACTTTATATGCTGTTTTGATCGATATACAAGAATTCACCTTTTAAACTTGTTTTGAACGTTTGAAACGCGACTAAATCGGTTGTAAACTGAATTTGTACGTTTTACATTTTGTATACTGTTTTGACCGAATTTTTCTTTTAAACCTTTTCTAAACCTGATAAAACCGATTCTAACCAAAATTTTCATGTTTTTCACTTTATATGCTGATTTGACCATATTAGAAGAATTCTTCTTTTAAACTGGTTTTGAATGGTTCCAACCAGATCAAACTGGTTCTAACTTCAATTTGCACGTTTTAACACTTTATATGCTGTTTTGATCGATATACAAGAATTCACCTTTTAAACTTGTTTTGAACGTTTGAAACGCGACTAAATCGGTTGTAAACTGAATTTGTACGTTTTTACATTTTGTATACTGTTTTGACCGAATTTTTCTTTTAAACCTGATAAAACCGATTCTAACCAAAATTTTCATGTTTTTCACTTTATATGCTGATTTGACCATATTAGAAGAATTCTTCTTTTAAACTGGTTTTCAATGGTTCTAACCACATCAAACTGGTTTTAACCTCAATTTGCACGTTTTTACACTTTATATGTTGTTTTCACCATATTAAAAGAATTCTTCTTTTAAACTGGTTTTCAATGGTTCTAACCACATCAAACT
The DNA here is from genome assembly GCF_004210375.1 of Tachypleus tridentatus. Lineage (NCBI taxonomy): Eukaryota > Metazoa > Arthropoda > Merostomata > Xiphosura > Limulidae > Tachypleus > Tachypleus tridentatus. The sequence goes on along the minus strand of NC_134827.1, from coordinate 66,739,494 downwards.
GGTTTTAACCTCAATTTGCACGTTTTTACACTTTATATGTTGTTTTCACCATATTAAAAGAATTCTCCTTTTAAACTTGTTTTGTACGTTTCAAACGCGATTAAATCGGATATAACCTCAATTTGCACGTTTTAACACTTTATATGCTGTTTTGATCGATATACAAGAATTCACCTTTTAAACTTGTTTTGAACGTTTGAAACGCGACTAAATCTGTTGTAAACTGAATTTGTACGTTTTTACATTTTGTATACTGTTTTGACCGAATTTTTCTTTTAAACCTGATAAAACCGATTCTAACCAAAATTTTCATGTTTTTCACTTTATATGCTGATTTGACCATATTAGAAGAATTCTTCTTTTAAACTGGTTTTCAATGGTTCTAACCACATCAAACTGGTTTTAACCTCAATTTGCACGTTTTACACTTTATATGTTGTTTTCACCATATTAAAAGAATTCTCCTTTTAAACTTGTTTTGTACGTTTCAAACGCGATTAAATCGGATATAACCTCAATTTGCACGTTTTAACACTTTATATGCTGTTTTGATCGATATACAAGAATTCACCTTTTAAACTTGTTTTGAACGTTTGAAACGCGACTAAATCGGTTGTAAACTGAATTTGTACGTTTTACATTTTGTATACTGTTTTGACCGAATTTTTCTTTTAAACCTGATAAAACCGATTCTAACCAAAATTTTCATGTTTTTCACTTTATATGCTGATTTGACCATATTAGAAGAATTCTTCTTTTAAACTGGTTTTCAATGGTTCTAACCACATCAAACTGGTTTTAACCTCAATTTGCACGTTTTACACTTTATATGTTGTTTTCACCATATTAAAAGAATTCTCCTTTTAAACTTGTTTTGTACGTTTCAAACGCGATTAAATCGGATATAACCTCAATTTGCACGTTTTAACACTTTATATGCTGTTTTGATCGATATACAAGAATTCACCTTTTAAACTTGTTTTGAACGTTTGAAACGCGACTAAATCGGTTGTAAACTGAATTTGTACGTTTTACATTTTGTATACTGTTTTGACCGAATTTTTCTTTTAAACCTGATAAAACCGATTCTAACCAAAATTTTCATGTTTTCACTTTATATGCTGATTTGACCATATTAGAAGAATTCTTCTTTTAAACTGGTTTTCAATGGTTCTAACCACATCAAACTGGTTTTAACCTCAATTTGCACGTTTTACACTTTATATGTTGTTTTCACCATATTAAAAGAATTCTCCTTTTAAACTTGTTTTGTACGTTTCAAACGCGATTAAATCGGATATAACCTCAATTTGCACGTTTTAACACTTTATATGCTGTTTTGATCGATATACAAGAATTCACCTTTAAACTTGTTTTGAACGTTTGAAACGCGACTAAATCGGTTGTAAACTGAATTTGTACGTTTTACATTTTGTATACTGTTTTGACCGAATTTTTCTTTTAAACCTGATAAAACCGATTCTAACCAAAATTTTCATGTTTTTCACTTTATATGCTGATTTGACCATATTAGAAGAATTCTTCTTTTAAACTGGTTTTCAATGGTTCTAACCACATCAAACTGGTTTTAACCTCAATTTGCACGTTTTACACTTTATATGTTGTTTTCACCATATTAAAAGAATTCTCCTTTTAAACTTGTTTTGTACGTTTCAAACGCGATTAAATCGGATATAACCTCAATTTGCACGTTTTAACACTTTATATGCTGTTTTGATCGATATACAAGAATTCACCTTTTAAACTTGTTTTGAACGTTTGAAACGCGACTAAATCGGTTGTAAACTGAATTTGTACGTTTTACATTTTGTATACTGTTTTGACCGAATTTTCTTTTAAACCTGATAAAACCGATTCTAACCAAAATTTTCATGTTTTTCACTTTATATGCTGATTTGACCATATTAGAAGAATTCTTCTTTTAAACTGGTTTTCAATGGTTCTAACCACATCAAACTGGTTTTAACCTCAATTTGCACGTTTTACACTTTATATGTTGTTTTCACCATATTAAAAGAATTCTCCTTTTAAACTTGTTTTGTACGTTTCAAACGCGATTAAATCGGATATAACCTCAATTTGCACGTTTTAACACTTTATATGCTGTTTTGATCGATATACAAGAATTCACCTTTTAAACTTGTTTTGAACGTTTGAAACGCGACTAAATCGGTTGTAAACTGAATTTGTACGTTTTACATTTTGTATACTGTTTTGACCGAATTTTTCTTTTAAACCTGATAAAACCGATTCTAACCAAAATTTTCATGTTTTCACTTTATATGCTGATTTGACCATATTAGAAGAATTCTTCTTTTAAACTGGTTTTCAATGGTTCTAACCACATCAAACTGGTTTTAACCTCAATTTGCACGTTTTACACTTTATATGTTGTTTTCACCATATTAAAAGAATTCTCCTTTTAAACTTGTTTTGTACGTTTCAAACGCGATTAAATCGGATATAACCTCAATTTGCACGTTTTAACACTTTATATGCTGTTTTGATCGATATACAAGAATTCACCTTTTAAACTTGTTTTGAACGTTTGAAACGCGACTAAATCGGTTGTAAACTGAATTTGTACGTTTTACATTTTGTATACTGTTTTGACCGAATTTTTCTTTTAAACCTGATAAAACCGATTCTAACCAAAATTTTCATGTTTTTCACTTTATATGCTGATTTGACCATATTAGAAGAATTCTTCTTTTAAACTGGTTTTCAATGGTTCTAACCACATCAAACTGGTTTTAACCTCAATTTGCACGTTTTTACACTTTATATGTTGTTTTCACCATATTAAAAGAATTCTTCTTTTAAACTGGTTTTCAATGTTTCAAACGCACATAAAACTGGTTTTAACCTCAATTTGCACGTTTTACACTTTATATGTTGTTTTCACCATATTAAAAGAATTCTCCTTAAACTTGTTTTGTACGTTTCAAACGCGATTAAATCGGATATAACCTCAATTTGCACGTTTTAACACTTTATATGCTGTTTTGATCGATATACAAGAATTCACCTTTTAAACTTGTTTTGAACGTTTGAAACGCGACTAAATCGGTTGTAAACTGAATTTGTACGTTTTACATTTTGTATACTGTTTTGACCGAATTTTTCTTTTAAACCTGATAAAACCGATTCTAACCAAAATTTTCATGTTTTTCACTTTATATGCTGATTTGACCATATTAGAAGAATTCTTCTTTTAAACTGGTTTTCAATGGTTCTAACCACATCAAACTGGTTTTAACCTCAATTTGCACGTTTTACACTTTATATGTTGTTTTCACCATATTAAAAGAATTCTCCTTTTAAACTTGTTTTGTACGTTTCAAACGCGATTAAATCGGATATAACCTCAATTTGCACGTTTTAACACTTTATATGCTGTTTTGATCGATATACAAGAATTCACCTTTAAACTTGTTTTGAACGTTTGAAACGCGACTAAATCGGTTGTAAACTGAATTTGTACGTTTTACATTTTGTATACTGTTTTGACCGAATTTTTCTTTTAAACCTGATAAAACCGATTCTAACCAAAATTTTCATGTTTTTCACTTTATATGCTGATTTGACCATATTAGAAGAATTCTTCTTTTAAACTGGTTTTCAATGGTTCTAACCACATCAAACTGGTTTTAACCTCAATTTGCACGTTTTTACACTTTATATGTTGTTTTCACCATATTAAAAGAATTCTCCTTTTAAACTTGTTTTGTACGTTTCAAACGCGATTAAATCGGATATAACCTCAATTTGCACGTTTTAACACTTTATATGCTGTTTTGATCGATATACAAGAATTCACCTTTTAAACTTGTTTTGAACGTTTGAAACGCGACTAAATCGGTTGTAAACTGAATTTGTACGTTTTTACATTTTGTATACTGTTTTGACCGAATTTTTCTTTTAAACCTGATAAAACCGATTCTAACCAAAATTTTCATGTTTTTCACTTTATATGCTGATTTGACCATATTAGAAGAATTCTTCTTTTAAACTGGTTTTCAATGGTTCTAACCACATCAAACTGGTTTTAACCTCAATTTGCACGTTTTTACACTTTATATGTTGTTTTCACCATATTAAAAGAATTCTCCTTTTAAACTTGTTTTGTACGTTTCAAACGCGATTAAATCGGATATAACCTCAACTTGTTTTGAACGCGACTAAATCGGTTGTAAACTTTTGTAAACGTTTTACATTTTGTATACTGTTTTGACCGAATTTTTCTTTTTGAAACCTGATAAAACCGATTCTAACCAAAATTTTCATGTTTTTCACTTTATATGCTGATTTGACCATATTAGAAGAATTCTTCTTTTAAACTGGTTTTCAATGGTTCTAACCACCATATTAGAAGAATTCTTCTTTTAAACTGGTTTTCAATGGTTCTAACCACATCAAACTTTTAACCTCAATTTGCACGTTTTACACTTTATATGTTGTTTTCACCATATTAAAAGAATTCTCCTTTTAAACTTGTTTTGTACGTTTCAAACGCGATTAAATCGGATATAACCTCAATTTGCACGTTTTAACACTTTATATGCTGTTTTGATCGATATACAAGAATTCACCTTTTAAACTTGTTTTGAACGTTTGAAACGCGACTAAATCGGTTGTAAACTGAATTTGTACGTTTTTACATTTTGTATACTGTTTTGACCGAATTTTTCTTTTAAACCTGATAAAACCGATTCTAACCAAAATTTTCATGTTTTTCACTTTATATGCTGGATTTGACCATATTAGAAGAATTCTTCTTTTAAACTGGTTTTCAATGGTTCTAACCACATCAAACTGGTTTTAACCTCAATTTGCACGTTTTTACACTTTATATGTTGTTTTCACCATATTAAAAGAATTCTCCTTTTAAACTTGTTTTGTACGTTTCAAACGCGATTAAATCGGATATAACCTCAATTTGCACGTTTTAACACTTTATATGCTGTTTTGATCGATATACAAGAATTCACCTTTTAAACTTGTTTTGAACGTTTGAAACGCGACTAAATCGGTTGTAAACTGAATTTGTACGTTTTTACATTTTGTATACTGTTTTGACCGAATTTTTCTTTTTTAAACCTGATAAAACCGATTCTAACCAAAATTTTCATGTTTTTCACTTTATATGCTGATTTGACCATATTAGAAGAATTCTTCTTTTAAACTGGTTTTCAATGGTTCTAACCACATCAAACTGGTTTTAACCTCAATTTGCACGTTTTTACACTTTATATGTTGTTTTCACCATATTAAAAGAATTCTCCTTTTAAACTTGTTTTGTACGTTTCAAACGCGATTAAATCGGATATAACCTCAATTTGCACGTTTTAACACTTTATATGCTGTTTTGATCGATATACAAGAATTCACCTTTAAACTTGTTTTGAACGTTTGAAACGCGACTAAATCGGTTGTAAACTGAATTTGTACGTTTTACATTTTGTATACTGTTTTGACCGAATTTTTCTTTTAAACCTGATAAAACCGATTCTAACCAAAATTTTCATGTTTTTCACTTTATATGCTGATTTGACCATATTAGAAGAATTCTTCTTTTAAACTGGTTTTCAATGGTTCTAACCACATCAAACTGGTTTTAACCTCAATTTGCACGTTTTACACTTTATATGTTGTTTTCACCATATTAAAAGAATTCTCCTTTTAAACTTGTTTTGTACGTTTCAAACGCGATTAAATCGGATATAACCTCAATTTGCACGTTTTAACACTTTATATGCTGTTTTGATCGATATACAAGAATTCACCTTTTAAACTTGTTTTGAACGTTTGAAACGCGACTAAATCGGTTGTAAACTGAATTTGTACGTTTTTACATTTTGTATACTGTTTTGACCGAATTTTTCTTTTAAACCTGATAAAACCGATTCTAACCAAAATTTTCATGTTTTTCACTTTATATGCTGATTTGACCATATTAGAAGAATTCTTCTTTTAAACTGGTTTTCAATGGTTCTAACCACATCAAACTGGTTTTAACCTCAATTTGCACGTTTTTACACTTTATATGTTGTTTTCACCATATTAAAAGAATTCTTTAAACTGGTTTTCAATGGTTCTAACCACATCAAACTGGTTTTAACCTCAATTTGCACGTTTTTACACTTTATATGTTGTTTTCACCATATTAAAAGAATTCTTCTTTTAAACTGGTTTTCAATGGTTCTAACCACATCAAACTGGTTTTAACCTCAATTTGCACGTTTTTACACTTTATATGTTGTTTTCACCATATTAAAAGAATTCTCCTTTTAAACTTGTTTTGTACGTTTCAAACGCGATTAAATCGGATATAACCTCAATTTGCACGTTTTAACACTTTATATGCTGTTTTGATCGATATACAAGAATTCACCTTTTAAACTTGTTTTGAACGTTTGAAACGCGACTAAATCGGTTGTAAACTGAATTTGTACGTTTTTACATTTTGTATACTGTTTTGACCGAATTTTTCTTTTAAACCTGATAAAACCGATTCTAACCAAAATTTTCATGTTTTTCACTTTATATGCTGATTTGACCATATTAGAAGAATTCTTCTTTTAAACTGGTTTTCAATGGTTCTAACCACATCAAACTGGTTTTAACCTCAATTTGCACGTTTTTACACTTTATATGTTGTTTTCACCATATTAAAAGAATTCTCCTTTTAAACTTGTTTTGTACGTTTCAAACGCGATTAAATCGGATATAACCTCAATTTGCACGTTTTAACACTTTATATGCTGTTTTGATCGATATACAAGAATTCACCTTTTAAACTTGTTTTGAACGTTTGAAACGCGACTAAATCGGTTGTAAACTGAATTTGTACGTTTTTACATTTTGTATACTGTTTTGACCGAATTTTCTTTTAAACCTGATAAAACCGATTCTAACCAAAATTTTCATGTTTTCACTTTATATGCTGATTTGACCATATTAGAAGAATTCTTCTTTTAAACTGGTTTTCAATGGTTCTAAACACATCAAACTGGTTTTAACCTCAATTTGCACGTTTTTACACTTTATATGTTGTTTTCACCATATTAAAAGAATTCTCCTTTTAAACTTGTTTTGTACGTTTCAAACGCGATTAAATCGGATATAACCTCAATTTGCACGTTTTAACACTTTATATGCTGTTTTGATCGATATACAAGAATTCTCCTTTTAAACTTGTTTTGAACGTTTGAAACGCGATTAAATGAGTTGTAAACTCAATTTGTACGTTTTTACATTTTGTATGCTGTTTTGACCGAATTTTTCTTTTAAACCTGATAAAACCGATTCTAACCAAAATTTTCATGTTTTTCACTTTATATGCTGATTTGACCATATTAGAAGAATTCTTCTTTTAAACTGGTTTTCAATGGTTCTAACCAGATCAAACTGGTTTTAACCTCAATTTGCACGTTTTTACACTTTATATGTTGTTTTCACCATATTAAAAGAATTCTCCTTTTAAACTTGTTTTGTACGTTTCAAACGCGATTAAATCGGATATAACCTCAATTTGCACGTTTTAACACTTTATATGCTGTTTTGATCGATATACAAGAATTCACCTTTTAAACTTGTTTTGAACGTTTGAAACGCGACTAAATCGGTTGTAAACTGAATTTGTACGTTTTTACATTTTGTATAATGTTTTGACCGAATTTTTCTTTTAAACCTGATAAAACCGATTCTAACCAAAATTTTCATGTTTTTCACTTTATATGCTGATTTCACCATATTACAAGAATTCTCCTTTTTAACTGGTTTTCAATGGTTCTAACCACATCAAACTGGTTTTAACCTCAATTTGCACGTTTTACACTTTATATGTTGTTTTCACCATATTAAAAGAATTCTCCTTTTAAACTTGTTTTGTACGTTTCAAACGCGATTAAATCGGATATAACCTCAATTTGCACGTTTTAACACTTTATATGCTGTTTTGACGATATACAAAATTCACCTTTTAAACTTGTTTTGAACGTTTGAAACGCGACTAAATCGGTTGTAACCTGAATTTGTACGTTTTACATTTTGTATACTGTTTTGACCGAATTTTCTTTTTAAACCTGATAAAACCGATTCTAACCAAAATTTTCATGTTTTTTCACTTTATATGCTGACTTTGACCATATTAGAAGAATTCTTCTTTTAAACTGGTTTTCAATGGTTCTAACCACATCAAACTGGTTTTAACCCTCAATTTGCACAGTTTTACACTTTATATGTTGTTTTCACCATATTAAAAGAATTCTCCTTTTAAATTTGTTTTGCTTGTTTCAAACGCGATTAAATCGGATATAACCTCAATTTGCATCGTTTTAACACTTTTATATGCTGTTTTGATCGATATTACAAAGAATTCCCCTTTTAAACTTGTTTTGTGACGTTTGAAAAACGCGACTCAAATATTTGTACGTTTTACATTTTGCGTATACTGTTTTGACCCAGATTTTTCTTTTTAAACCTGATAAAACCGATTCCTAGCCAAAATTTCATGTTTTTTCACTTTATATGCTGATTTCATATATTAGAAGAATTCTTTCACCAAACTGGTTTTCAATGGTTCTAACCAGATCAAACTGGTTTTAACCTCAATTTTGCACGTTTTACACTTTATATGTTGTTTTCACCATATTAAAGAATTCTCCTCAGAAACTTGTACTGTACTTTTCAAACGCAGTTAAATCGGATATAACCTCAATTTGCACGTTTTAACACTTTTATATGCTGATTTGATCGATATACAAGAATTCCTCTTTCATGGCTGTTTTGAACGTTTGAACGCGACTCAAATCGGTATTATTGTAAACTGAATTTGTAACGGTTTTACATTTTGTATACTGTTTTGACCGAATTTTTCTTTTAAACCTGATAAACCGATTCTAAATCAAAATTTTCATGTTTTCA